>NC_087387.1:477500-572500 GCF_963675165.1 Halichondria panicea
AGTCTCCCTCCTTTGACTTGTGAAGATCTTGTCTGTACCGACGACAAAACAAAGTGTGAGACCACCCAGACAACCCGTGGGACACAAGCTCGCTGCGTAGTGAGTATTCCAGACAACTGTGATGAAAAAAAGTGCGATGAGGGAATGGTTTGTGAGGTCAGGACCAGAGGTAAAGATGGGGTCCAAGTTGCAAGATGTGTAGCCGACAAGAAAGACTCTACAAATCCAAGAAGGGGCGCCACGTGCGCTGAAGTTGAATGCGATGAAGACGAAGTTTGTCTCATGCTCAGTGACGACAATGGAGCAAGGTGTGCTAACCCACCGCCCCCTACTGATTGCAGCCAGCTGCAGTGTGAACAGGGAATGGATTGTTTGCCAACTGAGAATAAAAAGAGAGTTCGATGTGTACGGAGGAAAGGTGAGTGAGACGTCACTATGAGGAACTTAGTTTAGTATGTTGGATTCAACATGTGATGTGGTCATGTTCAACTCTGCATGTCTTCCTGCCCTCAGGCATGAAATATACGCATGTTGTACATGTGCAGTAAGCAACCAACTGTATACAATGCATAGCCATGAGTCATGTCACATAATCACAAGCTAAACAGCTGCATCAGCTTAGTCCTATTGTCAGTACTTGTCACCTCTCTGTGTTCACATTATTATAACAATGAAGTACTCAACACACATGAAACTTAACAAATGTGGTTCTCGGAAATATGTCATAGTTGATAAATTAATGCAGAGCCTTTTGGAGATTCTAATCCGACAGAGCGTCCATCGGGTGCCACTCCTCTGCCAGTACTGGCAAGGTCATGTGATCAGCTCGACTGCGAGCCAGGCTACAGCTGTCGGATGGTGGCCAACAAAGCGAAGAATGGGAATAGACAACCATTGCCTACATGCAAGCCTGATGAATGCCCCACAAGGTAGCTATAGTAACACACACTTTTAAGCTATTATAATAATTATAGGTACAATTCATTTTAAATAATTATGTCAATAATAATTCTATATCCCATATATAACGGCATTTTACACAGTAATCGGGAATCTCTTCTATCTGTAACAAAATTAATTGTATTTTCCTATATACAGGAAACCACGAGGTCCTCCGAGGAGTTGCAGACAGCTGGAGTGTGGGCGTGAGGAGGTGTGTGTGACATGTGGAGAGGGAGAGAAGACTAGAGCGAGGTGCCTAGCAACTGGTGAGTGTGTGTAGTACAGTAATTAATACTAGAGTTAATTTTTATAATAGTTACATCAACATTTGACTGTTTATTGTTTTTCGTATAATATGCAGAGAGACCAAACATGCGTCAAGGTAATACCACAAACCCAGGACGACTGGGAAACCATACCAAACCACGCAATACAACTTCGGGCAATGGAACCAGACCAACTGGCAAACCCGTACGTCCAACTAGACCCTCAGGCAATGGAACCAGACCAACTGGCAGGCCCACTGTTGTACGTCCAACTAGACCCTCAGGCAATGGAACCAGACCAACCGGCAGGCCTGTACGTCCAACTAGGCCCTCAGGCAATGGAACCAGACCAACTGGAGGAAGACCAACCGGCAGGCCTGTACGTCCAACTAGACCCTCAGGCAATGGAACCAGACCAACTGGCAGGCCCACTGTTGTACGTCCAACTAGACCCTCAGGCAATGGAACCAGACCAACCGGCAGGCCTGTACGTCCAACTAGGCCCTCAGGCAATGGAACCAGACCAACTGGAGGAAGACCAACCGGCAGGCCCAACCGTCCACGTAATGCCACAACACCAGACCAACGTGCAAACAGGTGTAAAGAAGCTGAGTGTCGCCGTGGTTTCAGATGTATCCAGGTTCGTAGGGGGGAGCGTCAAGTGCCCACCTGTGTGCGTGTAATCGATGAAGTGTGTCGACTGGGCCCCGAACAAAGAGAAATTTTCGGAAAGGGTGGACTGACAAAGCCAGATGAAAGAGAAGACGGAAAGAGTAAGTTCGAAGAAGGCGATATGGAAGAAGACGACGAAACGCCAGAGAGGCCTAACAAGAAGGAGGAAGGAGACGACGAAACAGAAGACGATGAAGAGTCCGAGAGGCGTAACAAGAAGGAGGAAGGAGACGACGAAACAGAAGACGAAGAGTCCGAGAGGCGCAACAAGAAGGAGGAAGGAGACAACGAAACAGAAGACGACGAAGAGTCCGAGAGGCGTAACAAGAATGAGGAAGGAGACGACGAAACAGAAGACAATGAAGAGTCCGAGAGGCGTAACAAGAAGGAAGAAGGAGACGACGAAACAGAAGATGATGATAAGGATGAGGACAGCTCTACCCCTCGACCACGCCCACGCCCTACTAATCTCCGCCTACCCGACCTATGTTCTGAGCGAGCTTGCTGTCCTGGAGAGAAATGCTACATCAGCAGTACCGAAGGAGGAAGACCACGACTAGCTTTCTGTGCACCAGTAAGTAACTTTATAATGTATGACATCTCTTATACAAGTACACAATCAATATACACTTAGAATGACATTATTGTATTAATTAAATTAGTCTACTATCGGCGTAAATAATTACAAGCTTTTAATTATGCACTGGGTACATTGTAAATTTCATTGTTGAAGTGGCAGAATGATAACAATGCATATTATAATGCTCGACAACATAGATTAAAACACATGCAGTACAGCATGTAAGCTAAGATTCATTCATCACAAAACAATCAACTTGTTCCACTATAGGCTGGCTTCACAGGGGAAGTCCCCCCTGGTCCCCCATCCCCTACATGTGAGGAGTTAGAGTGTGGAGAAAGATTTGAATGCCGCGAGAGAAAAGAAAACGGACTAACAATCGGCAGATGTGCGAGGAAAGAAACTGACGGACCGCAACCAACCGGCAGGCCCACTGTACGTCCAACTAGACCCTCAGGCAATAGAACCAGACCTACTGGAGGAAGACCAACCGACAGGCCCTCAGGCAATACAGATAAGCCTCGTCCTACTGGAGGAAGACCAACTGGCAGGCCCTCAGGCAATACAGATAAGCCTCGTCCTACTGGAGGAAAACCAACCGACAGGCCCTCAGGCAATACTCGACCTACTGGAGGAAAACCAACCGACAGGCCCTCAGGCAATACTCGACCTACTGGAGGAAAACCAACCGGCAGGCCCTCAGGTAATACAGATAAGCCTCGACCTACTGGAGAGAGACCATCGAACAGGCCTACAGCCAGACCTCGTCCGCAAACGGAATCGAAACCAAATCCAACAAGGCCCTCAAGGCCGAATCCAACAAGGCCCTCAAGGCCTCTAAAGCCTGGACGCTAAGAGTTTATTCTCAAGAAAATTGAACACAGAGTAGAGATTGATAGAACAAAAGTAGAAACTAGAATATGAGAACAAACGTAGTGTGATTCAGATACTTTAGCTAGTATATGTATCTTGATTGAACTTTTGGTTGATACTTCATAAAAAAGTTGAGAAATGAGCACAATCAGCATAATTACGTAGCTCATAGTTCCCTGGCAACATACGCAAGTGGGATCTAGTACTCTCTCTCTAACATTTACAAAACGATAATTTTCTTTATAGGCATTAAGTTTAAGCTTATTGGCCCTCTGTGCATGCATGTGTGTACCAAGTGACCTACCGCTATGCCCATGTCCTTGCATGCAGCTGAAAACTTGTCCTGAAATACTGCTGAGTTGGCAAGTAAATCCGCCTCTTTCCGAGTACATTCCTGTAAAGAGAATGCACACATGTTATCTCGATCATCAGTAGTTCTTATTATAGGCCCATAATTATCATACTAAATAAACTGCAAGAGGTTTTATAGGTACGTACAAGCATAGCTGTACCTCAGCTAGGGGCTTTCCCTTACAAGAGATGGCACACAATATTGCTGATATTAGATACCAACTACTGCACAAAGATAGAGCACAAAAAGGGGGCTTGTCAACGAAAAGAAACACACACACACACACACACACACACACACACACACACAAGCGGACGTACCCTTTGCACTTGCTTGCACCTGGCGATCTGTTGCTTGAGGGCAGGGACCTCGTAGTTGACCATTCTAGTTAGCCTCTGGGCACACTCAGCCAGGTGGACATTGCCTCCTTCAAACTGCTTCACAATCTCATACCATTCCTGTGGGACCAAACAGACACAATTTGAAGGTCATAGGTCTAACCAGATTAACAAAGGAAACAAACTGGTGTGGTTGACACTACTGTCAATGGACTCTTATAGTACGTATTACCAGAAGTAGATAATTACCCAGCGTAAATATTAAACGGTCATAACTTTAGTTCCGTTGGTCCAACATCACATTAATTTTATAATTTTCTGATAGTTTAGAGAGAGGTCTTCCAGATTTTGTTTTAAAATCAAAAGTCTATTTTGAGCCTGTTTTTGATAAAATACCATGGTATTTTCCGAAAAATGGGAAATTATGGTCCATTCCAAATTTAAAATTTGAGCATACCATTTTAAAGAGTACCTTTTAAGTGTCCAGAAAATCAGAAAATCGTTGAATTTGGATCACCAGAACTCTAGTTACAGAGCCGACTAGTATATAGCCCATAAGTATGGCACGTATTTCCACGAAAATAGGAAATTATAATCCAGATACATTGCTCACTTTGACTCTGGGTGCAGTGTACTGGCCAAAGAGAGTCTGCGCTTCTCCTTCCACTGACTTCACACACTCTAACACGCGGACACATTCAAAATAACTCAGAGCTGCAGAATCAAGAGATACATCTGTAGCTTGCATTAATTGTACAGAGTGATTTCCAATAGGAAATAATTATAGTCCATACTTGTTCTTTGAGAGTGAAACATCGCTAAACATTGAAATGCAATCACTGATCTAAACACATCTTTAGATAGGCCTTTCAAAGGGCTACAAAATGCATCTTTTAATTGTGAAAATGCATAATCCTAACTTAAGTTATGAGCACTCAAAGATAGCTATCAAAACATACCATCCATTTCGCCATTTCGGAAAAATCACTAAGCCATATAGTTATATGCTAGCCCATTATTTACAATCCTGTGTATGTTTATGACTAATGGCTGAAGCAATGGATTAGCACAGCAGTGATCCAATTTACGGTAAGTTGGGGCACCATTAGTTCCAGGAAGTAATAGTCACAAACTGATAGGAAGTGTGTACAGTGGGAACGCAATTGTCAACTTAATGCACAATTGACTCAATAAAGATGCTATAATTATGTTGTATAACTAACTCCAATTGATAGCCAATCTGTAAGAATATTCTACGCATGAATTAACTCACACTCTATATCACGGACCCATGCCAGCTGCTCGGAGGAGGGGAGTTCCTTGACAGCTGCCGTTATCCTCTCTCGTACAAGCTTGGAATTACCATGCCACTTAGAGTCGCAATGTCTCCTATCAACAAGCCAATCTGTAGTGTAGAGTGTAGTGTGTGACGTGGGTGGATGAGTGGAGGGATGAGTGGGTGTGTGTTTCGACACTTTAAGTGATTGATTTAGTTTGTTGAATGGTCATAACTCACCTAAAAGCTTGTTGTAGTGGATGTCAATTGGGAACAGGTGCTCATCTGCCATCACGAGAGCAGCTGTAGACTCTACACGTACCTATGAGAGCACATAAATGGCTATTTAGCTAGCTTGCCACGCCTCCACTTTACCACATGGCTTATGGTAAAGGGTCATCACATTAATATCTGCAAAAGCCTTCTTATCTGTAAACAAAGAGCTACCTGAGCTGCTGTTACTGTAACCGTGTGCCGTAGCTATGGACAGTCCAACAGCAAGTATGGTTGATAACGACACCGTCCTCCAGACACTGTCGGAGCTAACTGGTGGATCGACCCTCTTAAAGACTGGAAGATCAGTAAGCTGTGATAAAGATGGTAGCTATGGGATACACAGCAGCTAGCTAGCTGTACATACAAGTACTGGGGGCATATAAGTGTATCAAAATGGCTGTGTTTGTTTCCAGGGTCGATCTCATTTCCGTCGGTTCTCGCTGGCCCCTGATCTCACTCGGTTGTCATGGGAATCGGCCAAACGTACCGATGCTACCATCCTTATCTCTGAGATCAGCGAGCTTGTGATTGGACAAAATACTGCGAACTTCAAGAAGTACCCACTGCCAGAGTGTGAGGTGAGGCTGTCTCACTATTAATTATAATTATAACGTTCTATTGAACCCATTATCTTGTGGACAGTGCTGAGTGTTCGTTTGCAACTTGATTTAGATTGTCTAATTTCAATACTAATATTGTAGCTCTTTTGAAGAAGCTTAGTGTCTCAACTCTATTAAACGATAATATGACCCCACACACACACCACACCTCACACACCCCACACACACACCACACCCCACACACACACCACACTTCACACACCCCACACACCTCACACCTCACACACAGACACGCTCCTTCTCCCTCCTCTATTCCGGTCGCTCTGTGGACATCATCTGCAAAGACAAGAAAGAGTTTGAGACATGGACTACCGGTATCCAGGCATTACTCAGTGGTTTCTGTGACAAAGAGGCCGTTGAAGCTCACATAACATCGTCTCTGTCGAGTAACAAGAGAAGACAGACAAAGACGATGCAAGAAGACCGTGTTACAGTGTCGTTCAGCAGCGCTCTGGGTACCATTAATCGGACGAAAGTACTCGTACAAGAAAGTAAGTGTTGGTCTTTTTGTATTCGTATAGGGGCTGGTAGGTTATGCTCCTTCACTATTCTTTTACGCTCAAGTTAACTATTATTCAAATTGCCTATTATTCTTTTCTTTGGATTTCAAAATTGAGGTGACGGAAGAAATTTAGCGTGCTGTGTATGTAGTACACGTATGAAATGGCTGATTCCTTCGCTTTTAGTTAGAGAATTGTAACGTAACAAGAATAGAGTTTTAATTTCCCTACTACGTACAGGTGCATGTGATCTGTATACGTGGGGGTGTGGTGAGCGGGGGATTCTGGGTCACAAGGACGAGGACTCTGAGATGTTGCCGAGAGTAGTGGAGAGTCTACTGGGCCGTGACATTGTGATGCTGGCTTGTGGGGTCTATCATACAATGGCCTTATCTGGTGAGGGAGCTACTATTAAACGGAGGGGGGGGGGGGTGTCTATTAACAGCCATAACTTCAGTACAGTTGATCCGATGTCAACATTTTTATGATTTTCTGAAAGCTTAGAAAATTACCTTTCAAACGATGTGTTTCAATCTAAAATTTCATTGGGGCCCTAATTTGTCATTTTTCGGCCTCGGACCATAAAATGTTTGATTTTCGATCCAAGAATCTTTCAGCTGCCATAACTTGAATTCTGTGGATCGAAAATCAAAAATTTCATGTTTTTCTGGAAGCTTACAAAAAGACCTTTCAAATGGTACCATCAAAGTTGATATTCGAGAGATAAAAATATTTGCCAATTTGGCGATACCATGGATTATAGCCCATGGTCCGAGGCCGAAAAATGACAAATTAGGGCCCCAATGAAATTTTGGATTGAAACACATCGTTTAAAAGGTAATTTTCTAAGCTTTCACTAAAAATTTTGACATCGGATCAACTGTACTGAAGTTATGGCTGTTGATAGACCCCCCCCCCCCTCCGTTTAAAACATAGGGATGAGTAGTTGAACATCTTTTATCAGCCATAACTTTAGTATCGTTGATCCGATTTCAAAATTTTTATTATTTTCCGAAAGCTTAGAAAGAGACCTTTCAAATGATGTGTTGAAATCCAAAATTTGGTTGGGACCATAATTTGTCATTTTTTGGCCTTGGACCATGGGCTATTATTCATGGTATCGCCAAATTATTATTCGTAAATACTTTTATCTCTCAAATACGAACTTTGATGGTACCATTTCTTTCTAAGCTTTCAGAAAATCATAAAATGTTTGATTTTCGATCCAAAAATCTTTCAGCTGCCATAACTTGAATTCTGTGGATCGAAAATCAAAAATTTCATGTTTTTCTGGAAGCTTACAAAAAGACCTTTCAAACGGTACCATCAAAGTTGATATTCGAGAGATAAAAGTATTTGCCAATTTGGCGATACCATGAATAATAGCCCATGGTCCAAGGCCGAAAAAGGACAAAATGAAATTTTGGATTGAAACACATCGTTTAAAAGGTAATTTTCTAAGCTTTCAGAAAATCATAACAATTTTGACATCGGATCAACTGTACTGAAGTTATGGCTGCTGATAGACCCCCCCCCCCTCCGTTCATTGGGGCCCTAATTTGATGAGTAGTTGAACATCTTTTATCAGCCATAACTTTAGTATCGTTGATCCGATTTCAAAATTTTTATTATTTTCTGAAAGCTTAGAAAGAGACCTTTCAAATGATGTATTGAAATCCAAAATTTGGTTGGGACCATAATTTGTCATTTTTCGGCCTTGGACCATGGTATCGCCAAATTGGTAAATACTTTTATCTCTCAAATACGAACTTTGATGGTACCATTTTAAAGGTCTCTTTCTAAGCTTTCAGAAAATCATTAAATTGTTAAAATTGGACCCACGGAATTCTAGTTATGGCAGCTGAAAGAATCGCCAAAAACCATTGATTACACGGAGGAGGATGGTTTAAAGCCTATGAACTTGATTGGCTGTATTATACCTGTTGACCTGTTGACCTGCTAATAATAAGATATTACCACAATACTACTTAGACAGACTTTACTGTACACACAATACAGTTACTGGTGAAGTGTTTACGTGGGGCTTTGGCAAATACGGTCGTCTTGGACACGGTAACCTTAGAGACCGATTCTCTCCTCTCATGATCGGGATTCCGCTAAGGGGTGTGGCCATCACCTACATTGCCTGTCACGAGAATCACTCGGCTGCAGTCGCTGGTGAGTAGCTAATTACTAGTATGTGTTGTCATGTACATGTACTGGTTTAGTTTGACGTTATAGTGGGTATATTTCAAGGGTATAAACTTTGCCAAAAGATCGTTTAAATGATTTTTCGTATTTTCAAAAGTAGAAAAGTAAGGTCATGCTGTTAAATACATGTACAGTATGTGACTGTTTAAATTATAAAAATTAAGCCTGAGATGGGCATAATAATTATATGCATTTTTTAGAGTTAAATTGACTGTTTTTCTACCTTCTCCCATACAGACAATGGCGAGCTGTACACGTGGGGCAAGGCTGGGCCTCACCTTGGTTACGAGCTTGGTGACGGGGCTACAAAGCAGCTGAAGCCGAAACGAGTCGACGATTTAAGTTCTGAACATGTCACCATTGTTTCCTGCGGCCTGGGGCACACTCTAGGTAGGTGGGTGGGGCTAGTCACTGTAACTATAGGATACACACAACCCTTTGATGTAGTAGTTCATTGTAGGTAGAGTCTACTACTTGCATTGATAATAATTATGCTTATAATTATGCTATTGTGCAGTGCTTATATTATGCAATTTTAGTGCTTATGTGCCCCCCCCCCTCCACACACACACACACACACACACACACACACACACACACACACACACACACACACACACACACACACACACACACACACACACACACAGTTTGCACAGAGAGCGGTAAGTTGCTGTCCTTTGGGTCCAACAAATACGGAGAGCTTGGGTTGAGTCACGGAGGCCCTCAGGCAACTACCACGCCCACTCTAGTGGAGTCAATCAAGGGGAACGTCGTGCGTGTGGCATGTGGGCGATTACACTCAGCCGCCATTGATGGTATGTGTGTTGTCCATGTACGATATTATCTGTTTTTCATTTTTCATTTTTGTCCTGGCTGTTATAATTATTATTGTATATTTTCAGAGGAGGGGTTCGTGTGGATGTGGGGTTGGGGTCAGAGAGGTCAACTGGGACAGGGGGATACTAAGAACCTCAATACACCTGCTCAAGTTGAATTGTGAGAATTAATTTTTAGTTAGTGTGTGTGTGTTCTAGTGTCCTTCACTGGGAGCTTTGTTTGACAGCTAGTACTATACTTGCAAAAACCAGGCCAACACATTCATTGTGTACAACGGCACCATGGAAACCCTTATGTTACGTACTGTATATGCATATATTTTTCTTGTATTAATCCTGGCACCCCCTCATCCCCCCCCCCCACACATACACACACAGCTTGATTCCTATAGCGGACATAGCTTGTGGAGACGCTCACAACTGTGCCCTAACAACTAACGGGGTAGTATTCAGCTGGGGGGACAACAGTGCCGGACAGTTGGGAATAGCTCACAGCTACCAGGAGGTCACCAAACCCAAACAGGTAAAGAAGGAAACATTCTTGCTCAACAATAATATCAAAACGATACATTTTGCGATCTACATGTACTTGTACCATGGCGTGCTTCTGATTATTTGCTGCCTCCAGGTGCTGACCCCCACCGGACAACCCATCTCACAGGTGGCCTGCGGGGCTAACTTCTCAGCTGCCCTATCAGGTTTGTCCAGTTAGAATCGGAAAATTTCCTTCCAGTAACATCTACAGTGTGCTTGGCAGTTTTTTATTGGTCTGTATGCATGTACACACACACTCACACACACCCACACACACACACACACACACACACACACACACACACACACACATACACACACACACACAGCTGTGGGAAGAGTGTTCACCTGGGGCTACGGAGCAAGTGGGCAGCTGGCAAACAACGACACTAGAGGAAGGTAAGTCTATCCCTGTAATATTAGATTAATCGTAATTAGCATCTATACTGTGCATATAATTATATCGGCTCGTGCATATAGCTCATTCTATAATTCTTTGAGGGACAACATTTTGTTTATTATACAGAGGTGGTTTTAAAGGGTGTGTTTGCTTAGGACCTAGCCGTAGATATTGGCTATAATTATAGGAGTGACCTTTATAACAGGAGTTACAATATAATGATGCTACTGTTTGACACCACTCCCATGTACAGGCCTAGCCCTATCGAGGTGGACTCGTTGCTCGATAAACAGGTTCGGTGGGTGGCGTGTGGAGCGGAGCACATGGGCTGTACCGTCGTGCATGGCTGGGTACCGGACGAGGAAGCCAAAGAATGCATGGCCTGCAAGAAATCCTTCACCACTATTCGCAGGAGAGTAAGTCGTACAAACAAATAGAACTGCTCTTCCTATAATAATAATTTCATGGACCACCCTCCCGAGTATAGTGCTCTGAATTATTTTAGTAATCACCATACAATAATTATAAAAATCTTTCCTTGTTCATGTATCTATGTATATACACATGCATGTATGTTACGTATGAATTGGCCCCCCCCCCACACACACACACGCCCACACACACAGCATCACTGTCGCAAGTGCGGGGGTATCTACTGTGGAACGTGCACTACCAAACGATTCCCTCTCCTGGAGAGAGGCTACAGTGACAAAGTGCGAGTGTGCGAGCGTTGCTACTCCGTACTCACCAAGGACAATTAAGACTTGTGGGCGGGGCTATCCTACCCACCCACCCCTAATTATGTGTGTGTGTGTGTTTCAATATTATTATATCACTGTACTGTATGTTGAAGCTATGGTTGAAGTGATCACTACCACATGCACATGCAGGAAAAAATAATGGTAATGAAAATTTTTTTTATTAAACAGCATATTAAGGTACTGACAGTGCAGTTTGAAATGGTGCGATATCTTTAACAGTGATTTCTCTAAATTATTACTAAAATTATTTACACCATAAAAACGAAATAAAAATGAAAAATTAACGTAGCTTGATTATGGGCTTGAGGAAGAAGGTCTTGTGATCAATACATTAAAATTAACATGTAGAGTCAGACTCAGAGTCGTCGTTGATAGATTGACTTTAAGTTAAGTGAGGATGTGTGATGATAGAGGGTGGTGGGTGGTGGGTTTAGACGGTGGTCTCTGTTGTATTGCCAGTGTAACTAGTGCTGTAGCCTAGCAGGGATGAGCCGACCCCGGGGTGCTTGAGTGTGAATGGGGACGGGGAGGCAGCGAGGATACTGGATGAGGGGGTACTAGGGATCTGTGTGTGTGTGTAGTGGGCGGGGATGAGTGTGTGTGTGTGTGTGTGTAGTGGGTGGAGGGATAGGGTGTGGGTGTATGCTACACATTAAGTAGACGTACCTGTAGTTATCGTTTGGTACAATATAACTGCAGAAGTACTTATTTATTTTACTAAAATTCCACATATTTGATTTTGAGTCTGATTTACAAACACATGCAATTAAACAAACAACGGTATACAGTAATAATGATAGTTGGGTGGAGCCAGAGGGAGGGGCAAATGTGTATACTGTACACACCTCGTTCTCATAGCCACTATCGATGGCTTTATCATCCGGGAACTTTGAAAGTCTGAAATTTGTTAATCCTCTGAAGATGGCCTCGGCAGTGAGCCTGGCCTCAGGGTATGTGTCCCACAGTTCTGTGATCATCTCCGTCAACGTGTCAAAGGACTGTATGTAGTGGGAGGGTGTATGTGTGGGCGGGGTGTGTGTGTGTGTGTAAGGGAGGATACAATTTGTCTCAGGTTGGTTTGGAAGGTCGTGCATAAAATTTAAATAATTATTAACTCACGCCATCGATGTTGAAGCGGTCTGGAAAGGGAGGACGATGACCGTTCACAGCCACAACGTTGCGCATGTCCTCTATGGTAGGGTGTTCCGGCACCTCTCCATCAAATGGAGGTCGGTAATCAGGTACAGCCTCTGTGGGAGGTAACATGCCGTGTGAGTGTGTGGGTGGGGTAATATGAAGCATGTGAGTGTGTGTGTGTGTGTGTGGGGGGGTGGTGTGGGTGGGGTAATATGAAGCATGTGAGTGTGTGTATGTGGGGGTGGTGTGGGTGGGGTAATATAAAGCATGTGAGTGTGTGTGTGTGTGTGTGGGGGGGGTGGTGTATGTGTGTGTTGGGGGACTTATATTTATATAATAATTATATGAAGTCTATTCTTGGACCCATGATGCTAACAGAAAATGTTATTTTATGTACATATCAACTCTAAGTTTTTTAGCACATATGGAAGTATAAGTACCCAAAGGAATGGCTGCTTACTTAGTAACACTCACCGCCATTCAACTCTGTTCTGGTCATTATCTCATAGAAGATTACACCAACAGAGTAGCAATCTATCTGCTTGTAGGCGGCTCTGTTGAACGTGATGCAACCTTCCAAGACCTCCGGAGCCATATAACGACTAGTGCCGACCTGTAGGGACAAGCCAGAGAGTAATATAATCGTGGTACTATTTAGTGAAACAAAGGGCACCATTGGGCATTGCCATACACGTACCGACAGTGGCTTATACTATCATACAGAGAGGTGGTCTTCTGCCCAGACTAGCTGACACACATACACATGATTTTATTGTGGAGGTCATATTACAGAGGGTACATAGAAGGTATAAGTTGATGAGATGATGCAGCCAAGAATGTGGACTATACCCAAAAAGCATAACCATAACCTTCTGGAATACGAGGGAATGTACGTACACTGTTATATATATTGCTAGTACATACAGTAGAGAAGTTATGCCCCGTCCCCTACTCACTTGTCCGTGACCATCTTGCTCTGAGAGAGGAAACCGAACGCTCAGACCAAAGTCAGAGATGGCACATTTCCCGTCGGATTTAACCAGAATATTCTTAGACTTGAGATCTCTATGCACCACACACGGTTTGGTAACACCTTCGATAGTGAACTCACTGTGTAGAAATGCCAGGCCTGTGCAGGTTGTGGAAATACATAGGTTATCTGATACGCAGTTTGGTGATGGTTATGTCGAAAAAGTACACACGTATGAGTAAAATATACACTGAAATGGTGGCAGTTTGGACCCAAATGATGTACATGTAAATCTGTTCTCTCAGTTCGTGTACTGTTTAGGATGATAGTTTACTGCACACTTGACACACAAACAAATTAAATGCTGTGAATCAGAGAAAGAGAAAATTTGGCTGAAGAAGTTTGGTCCAAGTCTGGAAAGTTTAGCCAGCTGTACAGACATTTCGAATGCACACAATATGAAGCTACGGAGACGCGGTAACATGAATAACGTACAATGCACTGCACATGCAAACACTAAAAACAAAACAACAACATACATACCCTCTCTCACCGCAAGCTATGGACTCGGACAGAGCACAGAATTCTTTGAGGGTGACTGCTTTGCGTTGGACAAGAGAGTACAATGATCCCTTCTCATGATACTCAAATACGATCCAGTAGTTCTTCTCTTCCGTGTTTTCCACGAATGTTAGAAACTTGAGAACGTTTGGATGATGGAACAGATTGAGGAGATAGATTGCGACTTCTTTGGTGAAACTTTCCTTCACGTCGAAGCACTGCGTGAGATGCATGAGAGAAATAAAAACAAGTTATAACAATTATGCCTTGGGTAGCGCCAGGAGGCATACAATAATTTTGAACAGCTTTATGAGGTCATTACTGGTACTTTGATTAGGAACATGGTCTATACAGCTAGCTGACTACACTCCCCCCCACACACACACACACACACACTCACTCTCTCGGCCACGTCACCCCCCCACACACAACACACACACACACTCACCTTCACGGCCACGTCACCCCCCCACACACAACACACACACACACTCACCTTCACGGCCACGTCACCCCCCCACACACAACACACACACACACTTACTCTCTCGGCCACGTCACCCCCCCCACACACAACACACACACACACTCACTTTCACGGCCACGTCACTCCCCCACACACAACACACACACACACTCACCTTCACGGCCACGTCACCCCCCCACACACAACACACACACACACTCACTCTCTCAGCCACGTCACCCCCCCCACACACAACACACACACACACTCACCTTCACGGCCACGTCACCCCCCCACACACAACACACACACACACTCACCTTCACGGCCACGTCACCCCCCCACACACAACACACACACACACTCACCTTCACGGCCACGTCACCCCCCCACACACAACACACACACACACTCACCTTCACGGCCACGTCACCCCCCCACACACAACACACACACACACTCACTCTCTCGGCCACGTCACCCCCCCACACACAACACACACACACTCACCTTCACGGCCACGTCACTCCCCCACACACAACACACACACACACTCACCTTCATGGCCACGTCACCCCCCCCACACACAACACACACACACACACACACCACACACACACACTCACCTTCACGGCCACGTCACTCCCTCTCATTTGAGCATAGTGTACCACAGCGAACCGTCCCCTGCCAATCTCGTTTAAAAGATTAATATCGTGGGCGTGACTCGCCTCAATGGGTTCGCTATTAGCAATACGAGCCACTTCGCAAATCGATATTTTTCTCTTCTTAGAGACAAAACAGTAGACGACGATTATCAGACATATTACAAACACCAATATACCGATAAATAGCCCGACAACTATCAGTCCAATCATAGTGGATGAGAGTGGCTCGAAGGTGGTGCTTAGAATCACGTCTGTGGTAGAGTTGGTGGTGGTGATGGTGGTTGGTGCTATAGAAACCGTACTGTTGCTCACAGTTGAAAAGTCGATGTTCTGTTCTGAATTGCAAAAGTAATGTGTACAGCAGCATTCATATCTAGTTGTCTGTCCCACTTGAGTAAGCACACACGGCTCATTGATGGTGGTGGGACGACAACTGTTTGTCTCGTCTTTCGCAAAACAGCCAGCCAGCTGAGAAGAGAAGGATACAGTATAGCGGGTAATGTTCGGGGGACTTGGCTACTGATTTGGCTCATTCGCAAAGGTTTGTCACTCGCAAAATATTCTAGTAATACGATACATGCTATATATGCCCTCGTGTTTATGGACACTAACAGACATGCTTAACTACATGTATTGCGTCTACAATCAGGAGATATCCTTGTCTATACATATACATTGTAATTAGCATGAACTGCATCATTGAGTGGCTTTTGAGCCGAGATTAAATTTTCTCCAAAATTGGATGAATCGAAAGCATGTTGTTACAATACATACCGTATTAGCGGGTAATTTTCGGGGGGGGGGGGAAAAACATTCGTGGTTGAGCAATATTTAGTATTTTCGTAGTTGCTAGCTGCTTGCATTGCAGGTAAAGGTTGCTTCATTCGTGGGTAAAATGTTGTCCCACAAAAAATTACCCGCTATACGGTAGCTACAGCTGGCTTTACCTCTAGTACGAATATTCCATTTTCCAATAGCCGATATATCACATGGCACTCGGGTATGGCACTGTCAGTCTCCATAAGATCATCTTGACAATATTGAAATCCAAGCAATCTTTCATCATTAGTATAACACACCAGACCAGGTTCTATGAGGAGAAGGGGGCGTGTCACAGATCATGTTATATACGGCACTGTCAGCAAAAAAGTACTCAAAATTTTTTTACAATATACGCATGCATGAAGTCCATAATCTCCATCCATATTAGAGTGATATTTGAAAAACTACATTGAACATTTTCAACAGAGATTAGAGTTACCGTATGTATATTCACCGGGTTATTTTCGCATGGTGGAAATTTTCGTACATTTTGTATTGAAGAGCATCATACAAAAATTTTAATTATTTTACGGCAATAGACTCAACGTCACTATCCTGAGCTGTACGAAAATTAAACGAAATTTAAATCGGTACGAAAAGTTGCACCAACAAAAATTACCCGCTATACGTGTAGCTGTATACATATAGAGGAATATGGCATTACCCTCACAGGTGACCCCGTCCTCCATAATACGAGAACCCAGCGGACATGTACAGTGAAAACTACCGATGGTATTCTGGCAACGGTAGGAGCAGGGATTCATGCTGCACTCGTCAATATCTAGTGTGCGTGGGTGTGTGTGTGGTGTGGGTGTGTGTGTGTGTGTGTGTGTGTGTGGCGGAGGGGTGTAAATGTATAAACAATTAATCTGTGATTATGGCTCATTGTAAAGTCGTATTACAATTTACGTAGCATACAAAGGACGTCTCTTATAGCAAAGTTCAAATTTGGCTACACACAATGGCTTCCAAAACTAGTCATAAACCGAGAACGGAGATATTAGTTGGAGATTTATTTACCTGTGCAGCTGACTCCGTCTGCTTCTAGTGTGTGTCCGTCCTGACAGAAGCATGTCGGACTGCCATCTACCACCACGCACGAGTGTGTACAAGCACTGCTATCACAAGGGGTAATGTGCACTGTGGGGGGGAGGGGAATATCACAGGGGGTAATGTGCACTGTGGGGGGGAGGGGAATATCACAAGGGGTAATGTGCACTGTGGGGGGGAGGGGAATATCATAGGGGGTAATGTGCACTGTGGGGGGGAGGGGAATATCACAGGGGGTAATGTGCACTGTGGGGGGGAGGGGAATATCACAGGGGGTAATGTGCACTGTGGGGGGTAATAGTACTTACACGTTATAATACATGAGGATTTTCAACCTCCTGGTTGGCAAACAGAAAGTGAAACCTACGTGTATTAAGGTCAGCACCTTTAGATTGTAAACGTACATGCATGTACACGTAGCTATCATTTCAGAAAAACATATAAGAGTTATTGATTTTTAAGCGTAACGTTTGACAGAGCAATAAGAGCCACAAAATTACATAATTACTGAAATTGGATAATTTTAACTAGACTTACGGACATAACAAATATGCTCATTTCTCAATTCTCAGACTCACCATAGTTGCTAACTCTAGTGACATCACTGAATGTCAACTCTGAATAAGCATTGCATAGATACGATGAGCAACAGCAGCTGATCTCTACATTGCTGCCGGATGTGTTCAATGAACAAGAGTCAGTGGTGCAGGTGATTCCAACTGGAGGGGAGTCCAGGCATCGCTTGGTGTCCAGCTGGTAGTCATCTCCGGCTATAAGCCTGTGTGTGTGTGGGAGGTATGTGTTCATATAACATAAGGAAATGAACCTTGCAAACTGGTTGGGATTGATATCAATGACCTCGGGCAAACACAGATGTTATGACATAGTTTAAAATATTGAGCCAAATTTACGTTTATTCAAATTTCCTGCTGTTACGTAACATGAAACACGACTGCAGCAATTTTGCTGACACAAACAAAACTATGTACATCACTGCCGGCAATTAACATGGTATGCTTTTATAATGAGATTAAAGAAGGATATAGCGGCATGGCTGGTTGATATTAACAGTAGAGTCCTCAGAAACACGACTCATTGTTAGGAAATTTAGTATAGACAGTAGACATGGGGAGCATGATTAAAACAAATCAGCATTGAAAGCATACATGCATACAAAAAGAACTTGCGAATTTCGTAACACAGTTAAATAGTACTACAGTTGTGTACATAAAGACACCCTGTGGGTATTTACAACTGCTGCACTTGTACTGTCTGACTGTAATGCAACTTGATACGCTCAACCTACACACAACCCACAGTAATGGTCAACCTATATCCCACCTCATGGTAATGGTATATACCACAATGTCATGTCATGACTCACCATGATAAAATTTGGCTAGCTTGTGATATTTGCTCATAGATCACAAAATAATGGTACTGTAGGGGACCCAGCGTTAAATAAACAGCATATTCGAACGTTGGCTCAATCACACATAAATTTTTTCAGAAATTTAGCTTAAAGAGAGACCTTATCAGATGATGTGTTAAAATCAAAGGTTCGTTTTGGGCCTGTTTTTGACAAAATACCCATCACATGGCCCATGATCTTTTTCCGAAAATGGAAAATTATGGTCCATTCAAATTGGAGATTTGAACATACCATCTATAAAATCATTGAATTTGGAACTCTAGTTACAGAGCCGACTCTAGTACTCCTTTCTTAGTTCTGGGCTCTAGGCTGAGCATATAATATCTCTCTGGTACATAATTTGTTCGATGATTGCTCACTTGTAGGTAGTGGTGCATACGGAGCAGGTCTTGTAGATGTGCTCCACTTCAGAGTATGACTCACATACAATATTCCCGTTGTTGGGGATGGGCGGAGTAGTACCGGAGGGTGTAGCAATAGTGCCCTGTGTAGGAGGAGTGACGCCTTCCACAATTCCCTCCAGGGCATTGCAGAGATCCTCCCGACAGCAGCATTGATGATTACCACTGCCCTCAAATGATGTAAGATCACACCTGTGATGAGACAAGGCACACGATAAAACAGTCTGTATACAGCCCTTGGGTTACATTCACATTGTCTTGTAAAAGTATAAAATAGGTTAGTGTATCCTAATGGTTAAACGAGCAAATGAGCAAGTCCTTGCAAACTCTGAGCTAAATTAATATCAAGCCTAATAAATATAATATGCAGCTTCCAATTATTGGGTCAGGCAGCCATTGCACCTCCAACTACAGCTGTTTAGAAACTGAGATTTGATGCTCAAATTTATGAATAATTATGGTTACAGTGTTCTCCATTATTATTATCATCATGTACCTAGTGTTGAGACAACTATCAGTGAGTACAGGTATACAGCTGGAGAAGAGAGGGCGGATGTCGTTCGGTCCATGCACATTAAAGTTAGCCAGACAAGCTTCCCCTTCTGAGCACTGTTGCTGGCACCACACAGCGCCGCCTGGACATAATATAGAGCTCCAGCATGTTAGACTACTAGTTGAGGTCTGCAGTACAACCAAGAGAAGGCTGTGTGTGTGTGTGTGTGTGTGTGTGCGTGTGCGTGTGCGTGCGTGCGTGTGTGTGTGTGTGTGTGTGTGTGCGTGGTGAATTTTTTTATATTATAGATCCACATTTAGAGCAAATTTATATTGTTTGATGGAGTTAATAGTTATTTGGTAAATCCCCCAACGCTTAGATCATGAGGGCATGCATCCTTTTGAGTTTCCTTTTGTCTATAGGAAAGAGGGGGAATTTATTTCCTAACATATGAGGTTCTAGGATGGAAATGTTTAATCGAGGTACTACGATACCTGTATGTACTTATGACTAACACACTTGGAATTAAAAGCATGATGAATGCTGGCTGGTTCACCTCACTTGAAATACAAACCTTATTAAAGATCAACCACTACATAGGGACCACACTATAGGCCCTGTACACTACGAGGTTTAGCTTGTGGGACCAACACCCATTCAGTGTGGACCACACTATCCCTGTACACTACGAGGTTTAGCTTGTGGGACCAACACCATACTATAGGCTCCATTTGTGGGACAACACACCCGTAGGGGCTTTGTTATATACTTGAGGTCAATTAGCATTTCTGCTTTTTAAATTTCAAGCAAGGCGAAAAGAGTTGTATGATGGATTTGAAAAACAAGTGTGTTATTTTCAGAGGGAATCAATTGCAAAAACAGATCATACCCACCAAGCTTTCAGGCCGGGAATATTTGTAACAAGATTAAGTATATCAAGTATTCATATTACGGTGGACAATGTATTGATTGTCTAGGGAACCAGTTTATAGTAAGCGAAGACAATACGAAGTTCAATACCGTAAATTGATGTAATTGACGTATTTACAATGTCACTCTAATTCGAAACTTTCGGCCATAATTTTATAGTACCATAAGAATTCATATTTTTGCGAGACTATGACTTGTAATGAAGTCATAGTCGCAAAAATATACACCGTAATTACATCAATTACGGTAATGTATATAGTCACATGACTCACGACTTACCTCAAGACAAGAGTCCACACCCGAAGTCCCATTTCTGCCAAACAAATAATTAATTATAACATCGTTTAGCATTAACATTTTAATATTACAATAGCTTAGCAATAATTATCAGCCAAGCTGGCTAACTACGTGTGTAGAGGCTTGGTTGATATAAGACACAGCTATATACATGTACACAGGTCAAGCTACTTTTATAGCTAGCTATAGGTAAGTTCGTTAATAGAGACACACCATTTATGCTTTTAAATAGGGTTCAGCTCACACAGTATAGGGTAGGACAGCACACTTGATATTGAAGGGAACAGAATAGCGTAGCTCTAGCTCTATTTAGTTACCCCCAGACGTCTTCAAATCACACCTCGGATGTCGGTACTTCACCTTCACAGCTTGGTGAGTAGCTAGCTGTAGTACTATATTGCACTGCGTGGGGCTGCTGAGCTAGCTAGCTAGCTATAAAAGATTATAGACTAGAGATAAGAGCACCACGCCCCCTCCTTTGAAGTGTGTTTGTTTATACAGGAAGAGGTACCACGCCCCCCTCCACACAAGTTCATGGAATAAAGATGGGACTCACAAAGCATGTACATGTATTCGTTGTACACGGCTTGATTGAACTCATTTTCGGAGTTATCAACCTTATGACAAGCAATGGTGCCCTGCTGCCTGGAGACACCTCACCCCCAGCTAAATCTCTAGCTCTACTGGGTGGAAACTTGTGGTCGTATTCAATTATCTGCTTGGGATTAGCGTCCCTCCTTGCAAGCTTTGCACCCGATAAAGAACAGAGTAAACTAATACTAGGCATTGCAGGGATGCTGTACAATCTGTTCATGGTGACGTCAGCCAGTTCAAGGGCATGCAAAGGATGGATTTTTGTTGGCAATAAACCGGGAATTTTGTGGCACTTTTGTGCTATTATTATACATGGAACAGTTGCCTTTTGGTTCTTAGTTTGGATAGTGCAGACAGTAAATTACAAGTCTAACGATGAAGAACGCTCACAGGAGATCATCAAAGAAAAATCCAAGAATGATATTTGAAACTGCATGTTCATGTTATTTGCATATACACGACTTGTACTTAATGCCAACTAATACAACCCGTAATTATGTTCCCTTTAATTGCTGTGTTGATTTCATTACACTTTTTATCACTTTGCACTCTGCACTAACAAAAAAGACACTAAAAAATATACAGTGAAACTCAAAATCAAGAGTTGACACAAGTTCTCATATAATGGGTGGAGCTCTTTCCAGTTGCAGCCAATGGTTGAGCTGCAGCCAAAATAATGACATTTTAAAGGAATGATCAAACACAATCTCCACTTGTAGTACACGTACCTACTGCAACTGATAATTTCCTTGGAAACTGTCCCTTTAAGATCACCTAAACCTGTGATGAAAATATATAACAAATAAACACACAAAAGTAACACTACAAAACAACAAAACACAAGTGTGTAAAAAGTTGTTTGAACACTTCTCACCTACACACAGGCATTGCTCACCGAACACTCTGCTAGTTAGTACAATCATGTATACCACTAATAAAACACCTCTCTTGCTACATCTTGCTACATCTTGCTACATCCTGCCACTGCCTACATCCTCCAACTCAACTAATCTGTGAACTAAATAACACTATGAGACACTATGAAACACTAAGTTCAACGTATAAAGCCGCTGATTTTCAGCAAAAAAATTTTAAGAAAGAAACTTACAAAGATTAATAGTGTGTGTGTGTGTGTGCGTGATGATACAATACACGTACGTATATACAGTATAGAAAAAACAATGGAGTCCAGTTATTAGTGCAGATTTCTTGACAGGAGCTAGCTTCTCTACCCTCCATCCACAGCTACGCTAGTCTACAAGCTAAGTCCTGTGAGATAGGCAAAGGGGAGGGGTGTGGTCAGCATCAATGCACACACTACACAAATTAGTAATACCATAACTCTGAGTTGGATAAATAGATATTCTCTGTAGCTCTTACTCGTGATGAGAAATAGTATAATTTGCTTAAAGCTAAGTAACAATATAGTGTGAGTATTATACATGTAAGGGCACCTGTCAAAACGACGTGTTTATCGTCTGCTGTAGGGGTGGTAGGAATGAGAGGAGGAGCTTCGATCTCTCCTATCACTCGAGCTCGTATCACCATACCCGCGGGTAGGGCCATAATTAGAGCCAGTCTGTTGATAGCCATCAGTCTGCTGCTGGTAGCCAGCTCCCATCCAGTATGCAGGGTAGCTAGCACTAGCAGAAGAACTGTGTGTGTGTGTGTGTGTGTCACATGATATAAATGTGTGACTCTACTTGTTTACACAGCAATTTTGCTTGGAGTCAATTCCTAACATAGCATACATTTGCACTTACTCAGGATAATAGCTACTGGCTCCAGCTCCTCTGTCATAGCTTGGCATTGACATTGCGGGGTACCCAGCCATTCCATATTCCCTGCTGCGAGCGTAGTAATCGCCTGCAATCAAAGAGAGAGAGACATTACTATACCTGGACACCCAGAATAAAGCAGCCTTTTTTTATAATCAGGCCGGGCTAATTGATACAAAAGAATACATGAAATCAGGGCTGTTCAATATTCCTAAATTAGTCAAGTTTTAATCAACTATGGTACGGTATGGTACTTACGCATTGCTTCATATGAGGCTCTTTGATAAGAAGAGTATGCATCGTCATAGCCGCCACCACCACCACCACCACCGTATCTGCTGCTGCCATAGTCACTTGAGGGACGTTGCTGGCCCCTACCACCACCACCACCTCCACCGCCACTTCTCCTACTGATCTCATCTTTAGGTACGGCACCTTTCACTTCCACGGAACGATCCTACAGTGAGAAACACAAATCATATAATTATCGCTTCTGATACAATCTAACACTCGTATGAAATACTACTTAAGCACAATTACAAAAATGTCGCAACAAATGATACTCTTACACATGTACAAGTAATTAACGTCCTACACGCCATAACAGTATTTAAACATCATTTTTACCAATATTTTGATGAACTTCTTTTGGGTGATTTCATCGACAGCATCGTATATACAATCGTCTGATCGATCAGGAGGAGGTTCGGCAGTGACAAAAGCAAATCCCCTTGGCTTTCCGGTATCCTTATCAGTCATTATGGTTACGGTGAGAGAAGTGTCCGCGGGAAACTCTGGCAGCAAAGCTTCCTGTATGTTCTCCACCGAGGTCTCGAGGGAAAGTCCCCCAAGGAACAACTTCTTGACGCGGGTAGTCCTGGCAGAACCAGAACTTTCACCACCTCCACTCGATCCTCTTGACTCTCCTTTAGGTACTGCGCGCTTCACCTCAACCTACACATTTGCATCATTCCCAATAAACCGTGTGCTATAATTATATTGCCTTGTGTATTATTTTTCTTAGAAAATGAAAAATTTGTTTTCACTAAAAAGCAAAACTAGGATATGCATTCTGTTTCTGTAGATTAGGCCTATCACATATCACACTCAGATCAAAGTTCTGGTGGTATAATTGTACCATGACATGCTATGCTCATGCTTACAATATCTATTTAAGTGTTCCAGGGAGTAAAATAATAATATTAAAATTCTCACCGATTTTCCATCAATCTCATGTGTAGTCTCCAAACACTTATTATAGGCATCTCTATCACCAAATGTGACGAATCCAAAACCACGTGATTTTCCCTCTAAATCCATAATCACTACGGTATCAACGACTTCACCAAAGTCACCAAAATAAGTCATCAAGCTTTCTTTGCCCGTGTGAATGCTCAACCCTCCAAGGAACAACTTGTTCTCGCCATTTTTCTGCGTGGGAGAATACATAACAATATAATAAGAACGTTTACAAATAGGGAGACAGACGCAGACATGTGTTAGCTTTATGTACATAAGACTCGACTACGAACAAGTACATTACAGGCTCCACCCCTTTTAGCAGAGTTGAATAGCAAGCTTTGTTGGACTTAGAACGATTGTAGGCTATATAATAATGGACTCACCTCACTCATCTTGGTGTGTATATATCTCTGGTGGATGCTCTGCCTGGCCGGTTAGTTCTGTACTAAGTATAAACTCACTGTGGTGTGGTGACAAAAAGGATTTTATAACACACGTGATTCTGTGATGGGCAATATATAGCATTTCTTTTGAACTTTGACCCCTGTACAATTCATGTACGTAGTCTCGCGGGCCATACTATAATTATTATTATGTGAAATATAATTATTGTGCTCATGCTTTATCCACAGCTCTGACTTATTTTGATCTGAAGCTCTACATTGCACTTCACGAGACAGATAACAGAACTGAAAATTAATCAACATCATAAGCGACACAGGGGCCGGGTTAAATTGGGTGGATTGTCTTTTAGGAAAGTTTCCAGTATAACATGTTGACACAATGATTCTTGTGATATGCATTTATTCGCTTGTAAGTACAGCACCGAACCAACTGTGAGCTAATAGTGTCGTATACAAAGCAACGTACATATAATTATATGCACGTTGCTTTGTACTATTTTATCCAGGGAGGTTCAGTATATAACTTTTATTAGTACCATTGATGACAGTTCTATTATCAAAGCATGATCTAGACATTACGACGTCACAGTTTTTATTAAAGTATATCGCTGTATTATAAGAATGTTGCGTTTTCTTACTTGTTTTGCCTACAAGTGTGTTTGTCAAAAAACATAATAATTATTATAACTAACCAGCAAAAAAAAAGCGTTTGCTGTCGCCATGCACTGCAAGACAGCAGAAACTACTGCCTAATGCAGTAGGGCTGCTACCTAATGAAAGACAGTAGGGTCTACTACCTAATGAAAGTACCAGGGCTGCTGACTGACAGACAGTAGGAAGTGGATGACCAGTTTCCCGACCACCCACTGCAGCTCCGGAGCCCCGGTTTATAACCCACACGCTACATGGCCATAATATGGGTGAACTGCAACAAGCCAAAAACGTAGAAGGAAGGGGATCTTTTATTTAGCCTCGATCCCAGGCCGCACTGAAGCAGAGGCTTAATTAAGCTTGTAAAGGACAAGGCTAGTGTGTATCACACATATCTATAAAAGACTGACTGACTACAAGGGAACATGGCTCAGGGATCCGGAAGCAGTAGCAATCGTTGGAAACTTGAAGATCTCCAAGACTTAGAGCAGGTAATCAAAGAGAAAGTCTTCATATAAGACATATTGATGCTCTAATATATACTTGCTCTCCCCAGTATGGTCTAGCTGCTGAGTTAGAGTCCACAAACCTTGGAGGAACTCCGACACAAGAAGACGAGGCGATATTTATCAATGATGCTGCATTTTCGTCGTATGATATGAGGTATAAAATCATATACAAATCTCTTTATACATGTACACGTACAATACCGTACGTACGTAATTGTTGTACATGTAATTACAGTGCCAGAAAAAATAGCGAGACTACCGTAATTGTTCTAATTATAGAACCAGTAAAAAATAATTATTTTTCTAGAAACAATGTACCAAAAAAATTGATTTTATATGGTAGTATATGGGCGTTATAAAAGAGGGTGTCCTCACCGAGGCTGGTTCTATAATTAGAACGCTTACGGTATGTACATAAAACAAATGGTGCTATATGGCCGAAAATTTCAGATTTAGAGTGGCGTTGTAATTACATCAATTACGGTACACACGTCCCCCATTCTTCACACAGTGGTGTACTATCGGAGCTGCTCACAGAAGGTGGTGGCATGTTCTCAGATACTCTCCTCACCATTCCTCTAATGGCGACTGAGACCTCACCCCCACAGATTATCAGAGCTGTATTGAAGGCACCTACTGCTCACGGGGTCAAGAACACACAAGAGGAGGTCACCTTTATTCAGAAAGGTTAGGGAGTTATTGTATGTTGTTGCTGCTCTTTTGATTGACTTCACGTACTTCAGGTCATTCGTATGAGTTACACGTTAGCCATAACGGTGGAGATCAGATGACGGAGATAATGTTTCGAGTAAGGACGCCCCTTCCACACACACACACACACCTCCACCCACACCACACCACACACACACACACAGAGTGTCCTATTGCTGACGT
Organism: Halichondria panicea; assembly: GCF_963675165.1. NCBI lineage: Eukaryota > Metazoa > Porifera > Demospongiae > Suberitida > Halichondriidae > Halichondria > Halichondria panicea. Next base: position 504,237 of record NC_087387.1, read on the forward strand.
TCTCAGAGCTGAGACTAAAGAACTGTGAGGAAGAGCAGTTTGTGCAGTGGATCAACGACCACCCAGTGGAGAGACTCTTGGAAATGGGTACTAAACTATTACAACTGCACTAAGCTATAATCTCATGGAATTTCGCTCATGTAATTATTTGTGTCCCATATTGAATTAACATACATGTAGGTTTGTATAATGCTTCACTGTGTGTGTGCGTCTATTGTCCCCCTCAGACAATGTCGGGTGTGGAGGAGTGGGATTTATAGAGAACTCTGAGACTAATCTACAAACTATTAGCTTCACCTGGAGCTCTCTGACACCAGCCATTGTGGCCTTCAAGGTCAACTGTTTGAGTAGCGAGTTTGCACCAAGAAAACATGGTATGAGACACGCAATGTACATGTAATACTGCAACTGTATGGTTGTATACTCCATACACACTGGTCATAGGTGGGGAAAGGGGAATTCCCCTACGACTACAGTTAGACACCTCCTCTGCCGAGGGATCGACTGGCAACATGACCTCTGGTGACAAAGGAAGAGAGAGACTTGTGGAGAGGTTAGTATAACAGCCACCATGTTTGATGCAATTATTATACATCACACTAATATAGGCGAAATATTCAAGTTTCGTATAATTAGAGTGGTGCTGTAATTATAACGAAAATGGTTTACTTGTAATTTTGAGTGCCATTAGGATTGTCTTATATCCTAAATCAACGATTTCTTTCGGGCCCTAATCTTGTTTGTTTTTTATGTAGCTAACTTTGAATGTCCATAACTCTATTTGGGATTGTCTGATGTATTTCTTTACTCTAGATTAGTATGTAACATCAAGGTGTTCAAAGACAAGGGAGCTGAGCGAAAGCAAAGGCAAGAACAGCTCAAGATGGAGAAACTGTCTCCTCTGGAACAATCCAATTATCATATTTCCCAGATTGTCACTACACTTCACCCGATTCAGGTCCCAGTTGATGCTACAACTATGATGCACAAACAGACGATAGTTGCACCCGCTCCTCTACCAGTACCTCCTGAACAGTGAGTACACGCACACACGCCCACACACACACACACACACACACATACACACACACACGCATACTCCACTTAAGTTATTTTACGTAGTGCTGTAAAAGTATGCATGAACTACTAATATTTAGTTTGGAGGCTTTGCTGTGTGTGCATTTTATCTTAGCTGCTATTTACTTATACTGCTTTCTAGGGAAGGGTGTATGTGCAAGATCTGTGACTAATCAAAGTCTTCTAATTTTATCTCATATTTAGTGCTTCTCCATTCCATGTAACCACGTCTCCAAGACTACCGCCTCTCCAATCATCAGCTCCGGAAATGGATGTTTCCCCAACATTAGATCACGCTCATACATGGCTCACTACAAACCGGTTTGGCCAGTTTCTGAGTCTCTTCGCTAACTATACCTGTCAAGATCTGCTTCGATTGAGTCGTCGTGACCTTCTTGACCTTTGCGGGCCGGCGGATGGTATTCGACTGTACAATGCTCTCCGATCTCACACTGTTAAAGTTATATATATCACCACGGGAACGGATAAAAGTAGGCGCTGCAAACTTATATACCGATGTTTTATTTTTTTATTTTTCCAGTTTGTGAAGTTCTTTGTCTGGAGCAGCTAACAGCTCGGGAACTGGGGGTCAAAGTTGCGGACAAGTTGGGGATTTCCCCTCCCTCCATATCCTCCCTTGTTAGATTAACTTCCACGGGAGTGCTTGTACTGGTTGATGACACCGTGAGTACACACACACACGTATAGTGCTCTGTATGTGTACAGTGCTCTGTGTGCGTACAGTGCTCTGTGTGCGTGCAGTGCTCTGTGCGTACAGTGCTCTGTGTGTGTACAGTGCTCTGTGTGCGTGCGTACAGTGCTCTGTGTGCGTACAGTGCTCTGTGTGCGTGCGTACAGTGCTCTGTGTGCGTACAGTGCTCTGCGTGCGTACAGTGCTCTGTGTGCGTGCGTACAGTACTCTGTGTGCGTACAGTGCTCTGTGTGCGTGCGTACAGTGCTCTGTGTGCGTACAGTGCTCTGTGTGCATGCGTACAGTGCTCTGTGTGCGTGCGTACAGTGCTCTGTGTGCGTACAGTGCTCTGTGTGCATGCGTACAGTGCTCTGTGTGCGTGCGTACAGTGCTCTGTGTGCGTGCGTACAGTGCTCTGTGTGCGTACAGTGCTCTGTGTGCGTGCGTACAGTGCTCTGTGTGCGTGCGTACAGTGCTCTGTGTGCGTACAGTGCTCTGTGTGCGTACAGTGCTCTGTGTGCGTACAGTGCTCTGTGTGTGTACAGTGCTCTGTGTGTACAGTGCTCTGTGTGCGTGCGTACAGTGCTCTGTGTGTACAGTGCTCTGTGTGCGTACAGTGCTCTGTGTGCGTATAGTGTACTGATTGCAAAGCTGTACGTTACTACAAGTATTAGGTTATGAGTGGTGAGCAATAATTATTGTGTATAATGTTGCAGGTAATTCACAACATTCATGATGAGGAGGTGTTCTTATTACGAGCAATCAAACGTAAGTTATCTCCACGAAATTAATAAATCTTTGTTCACTGAAAATTGTTTCTATACATGTAGAAGAAGATGGGATGTACCAAGTGGTGCTACAGGACCACACTCCATGCGACCAATCACAGTTGAGCATTAGAGGAGGAGAATTCAGACACTAATAATAATTTCATAAATGAACCATTTTCTCATTCTAATTCATATTCATATTGCTCGAATTAATGCCGCACTTAATGTGACCTCGTCTCAACTTATCGCCGCAATGATCTCATGAGCAATTAGCGGGGGTTAGATTGTATTTGTAGCCGCCCTCGCATTATGATAATGTGGGCGTGGGCTGTTGTGGCTCTGTTATCAACCTTTGCATTTTACAGTGGAGTTTTATAGCTTCTTGCTCTCCTTTGTGCAACTGCGATTGTGAATTAAAGTAGCACTACTAAAGGACAAGCGCACATGGCAGCTGTAAGTTTGACCCCTAGTACTAGAGCTAGCTATCTATTGAAATCTATAGCCTTTTAGCTAGCTACACAATTAATTACAAGTACCTTGTTGACCTGTAACTGTATGGTAATATATTTAAATGGCATACTGGCACACCATCAGATCACAATATCGGACCATTCACCATTGCAAGTCACTAAGACTATTTGCGATGCTCTCTGGGGCAACCAGTTGAGCTTCCACCCATTTAACCGAGGTGATGCCCCGGTGGAGTTCACTTCGTTATGGCCGACCAAAGCAGCTACCCTGGTGGAGACCTACGCTCATGCTAACATTGAGCAGGCTCCTTACGAGCTCTGCAAGTTGCTCGTGACAACCAACAGTGCTCAGAGTTTAGACGCCTTACTGGAGGAGAGGGTACGTCCCTGTCAGTACTGTTGTACGTCTGAGACTAGTTTCTGCATTATTTTTTATATGGTTGAGTTGTTTCCACAATCTGATTGTGATTAATTTTTGTTCTTTGGGGAATTAAGAAGCCCTCAGGCACATGTACTCTTGCTACACTCGGGATACTAAAAAAGTGCCTTAATTTGGGCTTTTAATCCCATAGACATTTCCAAAACAGTGTCTTAAACTTACATGTATAGTATTAGTATATTCTAGTATGCCCATAACACGCTACCAGAATAAATAAAACACTATTGTTTCCTTATTGCCTCCATTTCCTCAGATCTTGCAAGTAAATCAGACGTTCAATTCTGGCCTCGTTACGTTGGCCCACCTGGCCTGTGTCGTGGGCATGAGGGATGTGCTTAAAGTTCTCGTTAAACGTTCCCAGTCCAACAATGGCGTGTGGTCACTCAAGGATGAGGACGGTGTGTGTGTGTGTGTGTGTGCGTGTGTGTGCGTGTGCGTGTGCGTGTGTGTGTGCGCGTGTGTGTGTGCGTGTGTGCGTGCATGTGCGTGTGCTCGTGTGTGTTGTGCTTAGCTAGTAAGAACATTGTTACCCTTGTGCAAATATGGGACTTCTGATAGCCTTGCTGGCTGTTTTATATTGAAACTAATCAACTGAAACTGACCTTTGGTATGTATTATCTGTAGTGGTTATCTTAGGGGTGAGATTGCAATCACTATGTTTGTTTTAACTTCAGCTTTGCTTGCCACACACTTGTTTTGGAAGTTGCAATAGCTAGCCTATAAATTAAAAAAAACAGTGTATGGATTTCGGTTAGAAAACAATCTGTGATTTAATCATAATAATGTATTTGCCAAATTCCTTCCCTTTTAGACCACTCCCCCACTGAGGTGTGTGTAAGCTTCCACCATGAGCTGAAGCACCTCCTGCCTGGTCGCTCGTCCATCTTCCACAAGCTCAGGAAGATTTCTCAGGGTTTACCATTGAGGTCTGAGCACAGGGACAAGATATTCGAACTAGCCCGTAGTCCTGACAACTTCTACCAGGTTCTCATGCATTTGAAGGTACATGATCGAGTGGGTGTGGAGTTAAATACGATATGAAAACTGTCATTACACCGTGCTGCATGGCTATAATTACACCGACAAACATAAATGTTTCACCTACACTGTAGCTTAATTAGTATGGTGGTATCATGTCATTACAATGTATGCAGTCTACAAAAACATGTATTCTTGTTTTGTTAAATCTCTAACGTACACCACATTCTCGTGTCCTCTGCAAGCAATTCTACTAGACTGTCTCAATGCTTATACCACACTGACTGTGCTTGTATGATTATGCTCATACCTCCTAACCTTGTTTTGTTGTCCCTGTCGTACCACATTCTCGTGTCTCGTGCAGCTGATTCTAATTACAGACTAGACTGTTCCAATGCTTATACCATACTGATAACTGTGCTTGCTGTATTATATCCAATGTTTCCTTGCATGATATGCAGATGTACTCTTTTGACGTGAATCGTGTAAAGAACAGTGATGGTGACCTGCTCATCCACGTGGCCGTCAAGGGAGGTGTGTGTGTGTGTGTGTGATGTGTGTGTGGGCGTGTGTGATACGTACAGCTGCTGTACTGACCGTCCATCAACTAGAGCTTTGTGTTTTGTACTAACTCTATTAATTATTATCTGTGTCTATATATAGTGCTTCCATCCTCTCATGAATCTATAGAAGAATGAATCCATTTCACTGTGAGCCCAATGGCTGGTTTATATACATGTACGTAGTAGTAGGAATTCAAATGTCAATTATTGTAACACTATACCCACTGGGAAAGTAAATATACATTTCACTATTTTTACCCCTCCTCCCCCCCCCCCCCCCCCCCGGACACTTACTGAGCAGGTCTGCCACAGCTTCCTCTACTATTCACTTTGGTGAGGGGCTTCAAAGCCAGTGTCACTATGACTGATGGCTCTGGGCACACCCCCCTTACCCTCGCTAGTAAGAGGGGAGAGATGAGAATCGCTGAGGTATGTCAGTCATCAGTAACACAATACATGGTTAACCCACTCAACCGCTGCAGATTCTGATTTGTGTGTTTGGTGTTGACATAAATGCCCCCACGGCCAGTAACGGGAAGACTCCACTCCACTGGGCAGTCGAGTACAGCCACCCCTCTTTAGTCAGGTAATTTTGGGTTTTATTGTCAACGAGCTAATAAATATTAGATCATGTTTGCCATAAATACCGCAATTTGATTGGCTAAAGGAAGTGTTCTATCCAACTTAGAAAATCATGTACTTACTTAGAAAATCATGTACTTCACTTAGAAAATCATGTAGCAAAGATTAGATAAGAACATTCAAATCTGATTGGCTAAATACTCACGGTTGCTATGATCTAAAATGCTTAGACACTGTTTAGGAAGTTTCCACATGATTTAGAAGTCCTCAGGGCTAGTAGAACCCTCACTGCGTTTGGGATACTACAACCAGCCCTTTGGGCTTCTAAATCATGTAGAAACTTCCTAAACAGTGTCTAACTATTATTTAAAATATGTTGATGTATGCATAGTTTTGATACACAGCTGCAACAGCAAACAGCTAGATAAGCGTAATATTGATAATTATATAGACTTAAGTACGTAGTTTCAGTCGCATAATTGACAGCATCTGGTTATTTGACTGTATATTACTCCTCCAATATGCCCCATCCCCACCCCCTACTTTGCAGCATGCTGCTTCGTCGAGGGGCAGACTCCAGCCGCGAGGATTTGAACAGGTGTGTCCCGTCGTTTGTGGCACGTCGTCTCCGCTATCACGAGTGTCGTCAGATCATCACTCAGTTCCAGATGGAGCGTGTCTCTAGACTAGCCAGAGAGGCCGAGGATGTGAGTAGTAAAAAATACTTAAATTCTTCTAATAATTAATTTACCTGTACAAGTCTAAGAGATAATTAACGAGGTTGCGTAACTTGTAGTTTCGATTGTGCAATTCAATTTCAATATTAGCTAGAGAATTCATTTTTATAGCTTTTAGGGAGTTTCATGAGATGATATGCTTACCGTATAGCGGGTATATTTCGAGGGTATAAATGTTTGTGGTTTTCGCTGATTAAGCATCTACTGCGAACATTTATACCCACGAATTTAATATCGCATGCATGCATGCCGCTATTCCACGAAAATTAAATCCACGAATGTTTATACCCTCGAAATATACCCGCTATACGTTATATAGATTATGGATTTCTTTCAGACTAAAAATCTATAAATTACTTTCCCCCCCCCCCTCTTCCCTTAGGGCACTCTGGATGTGAGCCGGCTGTACATCTCTGACTCGTGCATTGTAACACGCTCTGGGTGCACTCTACTCATGCTAGCCACACTCAACAACAGAGAGGACACTGTGAGTCAGCTGGTCACCATGGAGATGTGCCCTCTGGACTTCAAGCAAATGAAGGTAACGTAGTACTAGATTTAGAATGTGAATAGCGACTGTTGGTTACATGTACAGCATTGCACTGTATAACGTGAATATTCATGTCATTATTATAGGTTCTAGTAGGCAGTATTGAGTTGCTTTCATTATTAGACTACTTTTATTTTAAGTGTGTTAATTTTGATGATTTTTGCTCTTTCTCTGATCTCTACTAGTCATGTGACATCTTCGATTCATCGTTGGATGACTCTATCTCTAGTCAGGTGATGGAGATCACACCGGACGCTGACTATTCCCTCAAGACAGCTGTACACATGGCAGCTGAGGGTGGCTTCTCTGGCTGCTTGCTGGCACTACTAGAGTGAGTCCGTAATATTGAAATCACTACGCTAATGATATAACAATTAGCATTTAATAACCCCATTCCAACTGAATTTAAGGTCGAAAATTAAATCACTAACTAAATGTACATACATGTACATGTACAGGCTGTATGTACAATGCTCTACATACTAAGAGGAAGTACATGTACATGTACGTACAAGTCTATATCCCTCAGGCCGTAACTCTTGCAATTAACAACCTGATTATTGGCTAGATGTATTTTTTTTCTTTTGTGTGCTTTAAGTTGAACTTGTGTCCTCCCCCAGAGCTGGAGCTCAGCCAGCTATACCTGATGCGTCCTCATGGCTGCCCCTGCACTATGCCACTGACCGTGGGCATATTGACTGTGTCTCCACTATTCTCAACTTCCCTAACCAGCTGGGACTCTGTGGACTCAGGCCGGCTGCCGATATCGCCCGTGGCAACGGATACGAGCAGATTTTGGAGCTACTGGAGAAAGCTATACGAATGTGAGTACAGTGGATTATTTGCAATATTGTAATAGTTACTACATGGCTATGAGTGCCACACGCTGTTTATTGGCTGGTAATAGATTGTGGGGCAGAGATCATTATCTACTACAAGCTAGGGCCAATGAACTGTTTGTGGCGCGAATTGCCATATAATTATTGCCTTGAAAACCATTTGCTGCATAGAAACCGGCCAGCATACTAATGGTATTCATGGTTCATGTCAATAACTTTGTACTAGTCTATCGATCTGGTCTATCTGTTAATTAAAAGGGGAGACTAGACTGTGGCTGATTTGTCCTTCTTTTGTCGCTAAATTTGGTTGTATGGTTCAGTATTAGACCCCTCCTCCTATAGACGTCAGACTGACCTAGTGGCCCCGCTGTTGTTCGATGTAGCGCTATCAGGAACCAACGAAACACTCTTTGCCACGCTCGAGAACGGAGATGATGTCAACCCAACCGTAAGCTAGCTAATCAACATCCATACCAACATTTATTATTTATTATAAATTATGGCCTTTTTATAACAGAGTTATCTTCTCTGGGCCTCTGTCTTTTACTGAGGTTTTGATTTATGCTTTTCAATAGACAATTTAACGTGTACACCACACACCCCCCCCCCCTCTTATACAAACAGAACGAGCTACACGATTGGCCGCTCATTCTAGCAGCTGGCTCTGGTCATCTGGAGCTTGTACAACAACTGCATGAATTTGGAGGTCATGTGACTCGTAGACACACCCTCTCTCGTTGCACACCTCTCCACGTGGCTGCCCGCGGAGGTCACATGGGCGTTGTCAGGTTCGTTGCCATGCCAATGAATCAAGCTCTGGCTAAGATACATGTTCTTATTAATTAATGGCTAACTTTGATTGTCTGTAACTCTACTTGGGATTGTCCAATTTCACTTTTAAAAGATGCATTTTGTAGCTCTTTGATAGAGCTATCCAACGGTATACTTAGATCAGGGATTGCTTTCGGGCCCAAATCTTCTGATTATGGCAACGAGGGATCCATTCGTTTGGGAGAACTTTCCTCCAATTTTACTTGACAGTGTGAAGTGTAAAATGTTTGCCACCATATCTCTGAAGAAACATTAACATAAACTACATGTAGTAAATATGATATACATACTGTAGGTATCTTCTCCGGTTTTGCCTCAAGGGAAACGGAACTTGTCCTCCGTCTAATTTTCCCTCTGGTGCAGCTGGCACTGAGAACCACCCTCCACACTTGTACGTCAACGACAGGAACACTGCCGGTTGCACTCCACTGGAGCTGGCCGTATCACAGGGCCACCTCGATGTCGTCAAGTACGTAGCGGCATGGAAACAATCACCATAGTGGCCAGTAGAATAGTGTGTACTGGTAACTAGTGTTCAGATTTGGCCAGTAATAAGCTGTATACCGGTACTATACTGTAATGCTTAATTGCCATAGTTGAAGAAGTACATGTACATGTATGTGACAATAATAGTAACAGCAGTTTCTAAATTCCACAAATTAATGAGCTTTTCTCTGCTACAAGCTTAAGATTAGTTGCGCACCACACCCACTCCCTATACCCAGGATCCTACTGGAGCACGGAGCCAGCACCACCCTCCCTGACAGTAATGGCTGCCAGATTAACTGCCCCTCGTTTGCGGGGACTCAGTTCCTCATGGAGACACATCGCAAGGAGAAGAAAAGAAAGATCATGGCTTGCCTCAACCCTAAAGCATCCATCAAGGACATTCAGATAGTCTGGGAGGTACGTTTTGAGTTACAAGTATCTTTGTGAAGTAGTCAGTGTCTTAATCACGTACTTGTCATCTAAAAGAATAATTATTTGTGGAAGTGCAGTGCCTTACCGGGAAACCTATAATAGGTATCAGAATGGTTTGTAATTGCGTAAACCATGTATGTGGGTTTGGATGGTCCGATTTCAACTTTTTAATGATTTTCTGGTAGCTTAAAGTGAGCTCTTTCAGATGGCATATTAAAATCAAAGGTCGTTTTCGAGGCCATTTTCGACAAAAAAGCGTGGGCTATAGGTGGGGGAGAGTTCAAATGGGGTCCGATTTAAAATATTGAGCTGAACATATCATCGGAAAGAGCTCTTTCTAAGCTTTCGGAAAATCCAAAAATTATTGAGATTGGACCAACGGTACGCAAGTTATTTTCATTCAAAGATTATTAATCCACAACCTTCCAAATTGGGTGAAAGGCCTATCTAATGTGTTTAGATCAATGATTGCTGTACTATTGTACTGCACCTAATAAATATGCGCTTTATTTGTTTTTATTAATAGTGTAATTTGATTGGTGCAGAGCCCGAGTGACTTCAATCTGAACCAGAGGACAGAGGACAGCTTCATCATGATGGCTGCCTCATCTGCCAGGCCTGATGTTCTCCAGTTCTTTATTGACGAGGCTATCAAGTGTCGACGCAGCATGCTCATCTCACCGGGGCAGCCCCTGCAATCAACAAGGTAATTAATACATTGCTGAAATACATGCATGTACTGTTTGCTTACACACCTTTATGGGCCTATTGCTTTGCTTCGGATTATTCGATTACTGAAGTCTCCTTCCCTCAACAGAATGTATAACAGTGCCTCTGGGGAGGACTCTTCCCCCGATTTCCGTGAAAACTCACTTCCAACCAACTTCAAGTTACAGCCAAACGATCACGCCCACCCACACACTGCCCTCCCAGCTCCGTACAGTCACAAGAAGGGTGCAGAGGTCACTGTAACGTCTCTAGGCCCCACCCCCTTTACAGCCCTCCCGTCTCCACGCAGTCGCGACCCTCACAAGGGTGCAGAGGTCACTATTACGTCTCTAGGCCCCGCCCTCTCGTCTCCCAGTCAGGACCGTCACAATAAGGGTGCGGAGGTCACTGTGACATCATTGGGGCCGATGGTTCTCCGTGGGTGTGATGTGGAGAGTGACCCGTGTGAGGGTAGTGGAAGTCGTGGGGGTGGTGGGGACCAGCTGTTGTTGGAGAGTCGCACTGCGTTACCACAAGTGTTCAGGACACAGCTGCCCAACACTCGCGAACAATGTGCTAGCGATCGAGGGTGAGTGTGTGTGTGTGTGTGTGTGTGTGTGTGTGTGTGTGTGTGTGTGTGTGTGTGTGTGTGTGCGTGCGTGCGTGCGTGTGTGTGTGTGTGTGGGGGGGGAGGTAATGTACGTGGCCTAGATGTACGTATGTAGCATCTTTGAAGGGCCATAACTTTAGTTTCGTTGGTCCAAAAACGTAAATTTTATGATTTTTGAAAGCAGTCCTTCAGATAATGTGTTTCAGAAGTTCTATTTTGGGCCTGTTTTTAACAACTCAGCATACCATCTGAACGGGCTCCTTCTAAGCTTTCAGACTTTTGTTTTCCTTATGTGTAGATCATCTCGTCGTAGCGGGCCCCCCAAGAAGCCCCCTCGATCGAGGCAGAGGACAGCAGCTGATATGCCCCCCCGAGCCGTTGGTCTCCTCAGGAGAAAGGCGGGGTCAGGGGGGAGCAGTGCCACGCCCCTTTCTGAAGATGACGAACCTGTCCGTCGAAAACATCCCAGCATCAGTGAGGGGGCACGGCCTGTTGCTAATGGATACAGAGGCGGAGTCAGTAGTGAGGCTGAAAGTGGAGCTGAGACCAAAGGAAGAGAATTTGCTAGTGAGTGTTGTGTGCACAAATATACGTGCACAGTACGTACACGTAGCGTAACAAAATAGGCGTGCAAAAAAAAAACTAAATACATTATAGTGTTATTGTGTGTTTTTCTGTACCAGTGTCTCCATACATAATTAGTAGTTACTATACAAGCAAGCAAAACAACGTACTTAGCGGATTGTGTTATTCATTTCGGCTAAACTATAGTAATTTTATAGCTCTCTCTCTTTCATAGGGTTGCTCCACTTTGCCAATCCGGTTGACGGCTGCACTGCTCTTCATCGAGCTGCCGAGGCCTGTCGCCATGACAATATCACGGTACTACTGCGAGCTGACGAGGAGCTAGCTAACATGACGGATGTTGTGGGGAACACAGCTCTCCACCTGGCCTGCCTCAAGGCACACAAGCAGACTGTCAAGGCACTCCTGGTAAGTGTTGACAGCTTCTCCACTCCAACTCTCTGGAACCCCTGGCCTTTTATAAATAGGCTACTTTGGGGATCAAAGTTTTGGCCATTGTAGATACAGAGGTGGCCTTTGTTGAGAGGTTGTTTTGTACACAAACTGTTCATTTGGGACCTGGCCCCTTTTATCACAGTTCAAGGTGGCCATTGAGAGAGGTCATCACTGTACATGACATTACTGCATGTCCAGTCAGCCAGCTGTATTCAAATACTTCATTTTTATTCTTTAAATTTTTTTTTCGTTTTTTTCTTCTTTTTCTTCTGTTGTTGCGTCTATGAGTCAGTGCCTGTATCACTTTTGCACAGGGTTTCAAGTGTGTTAGTACCGTTGTTCGTAACAGTGGCAAGGAGCTCCCAGAAGAGAGATGCATGCGCAGAGATGTCCGGAAAATGGTAGGTGTGGGTAATAAGGTATGTATGATCATAAGCGTTTGCTTTTCTCACAGGTGGCTAAAGCTAGACAAGCTCAACATGGGGACAAGTGAGTGCCTATAAGCAGACGATTTGTACTGGTTATCTACCGAGGCCACAGTCCGTTTAATAGTGTTCTCGATTTGTCTATAGCAGTACATGTACCATGTGTGATCTATACAATGTGCCGTCGTAGCTACGTGTATATACGTGTGTTATAGATTTGACCCACTGATAGCTTCCCCTGTACTATTGGTATTATTTATAAGCACCCGTGGCCGATATTTATTTAATTATCGCGTGTGTTAGTAGTACCCACACCGTCTCTTTGCTCACAGCATTCCTAGCTCACCCAAGCAACGACTGGGGATGGCCTCAGTGGGTGTAGCCGACAACGGAGCCTCAAGATTATCAGGTGAGCTGGTTAATTAGATCTAAAGCATCCCTGCATTTGATAAGCATAGTCTAGTCTGTGAGAGTAGTATAATATTTATGGTCTAGAGTATATGGTTTGATTCTGCTCTGTGTAGTGGATTCGTACGGTCTTACGTATACGCCCGTAAAAAGCTAATAGCGATGAAAGTAATACTATGAGTCAGTTCTTAACCCCTCCCCCCTCCCACACACACACAGACATTCACGAAGCCTCGGCTCCTACATCGCCTTACGAGGAGAACAATTTTGAAGTCCAATTTGAGACATTGAAAGAGGAATATGACAAAAAACACGACGCTGCCTTAACAAGCAGTAAAACTGACTAATTATTTGGTGTGTTCTTTCAGTGGTTTTTATAAACTGTTTCTTTCTTGTCTGATCTGCTATGTTATGTATAATTATATGTAACTCATTTATATTGTATGCAAACTTTCGTATTCTCCAATTGTCCATAAAATGTATATATTCACTGCTGAGTGGGTGTATAAATTTAATATTAACATGAAGCATGATAAAAAATTAAATAGTGCTATTAAACATTCAGGTTCACAGTTGCCATGACATCTCTTGTAAGGGAGCTTGGCCAGTTCTTAGGGTCCACATAACCTCCCAAGAGCATTATCTGAGCTCCTCCAAGAACAGCGATTGAACACGAACTTCTGGCAGCTGCAAGAGTACCAACAACTGACCATGCTTTAGTCTCTGGGTCAAAACATTGCACCGTATTAGCGGTCAAGTGCTTGTCCTCTAGCCCACTGGCTATGACCAGCTTCCCGTTGATGGCAGCGCATCCTGCTCTCACAAATGGCACTTGAGTGATGCGCTCCCAGACTTTAGGGGTGTGGTCTTTGGATAGTGGTGACGTTGAGGCTAAGAGCTCGGGTAGCTTGCAGCTAATGACCGAGCGAATGGCACCTTCGTGAGGGGAGAGCCTGTGTGTGTGTGTGTGTGTGTGGGTGGGTGGAGAGAGTGTGTGTGTGTGTGTGTGTGTGTGTGTGTGCATGTGGAGGGCAAAATGTTTATTTTGAAATAGTATGCAGTGTATAAATTTGAAGAAGCCATGAAGAATTTGTTTAAAATAACAAAGTACATGTATATATACATAATAATAAAAATAGGCTAATTTGCAAAATATGATTACTTACCCTCCGAGTAGGTACAGTCGGTCGGTCACCTGACAGACAGCTGTGGACATGAAGGTAACGGGCAGAGGAAAGGGAGAGGCCAGCGACCATTGGTTGGAGGTGAGGTCCAACACCTCCACACTGTCCAAGTACTCATTGTCCCCCTCACCCATACCTGTGTGGTAGGTACCGTATGGCGGGTTATTTTCGTATGGTGGAAATTTTCGTATTGTAAGAGCATCATACGAAAATTATATAATTATTCTACCGCAATAAGTTCAACGTCACTATCCTGAGCTGTACGAATATTGAATACATAATTGGGCAATTCGTACGAAAATTACCAGCTATACGGTAATTACAAGAGTAGATGAGAGTGATAAGAGTACCTCTGCTATCAGCTAATCTACTCTTGATAATACCGTAGGAACTATTAATTATTAGATACCGTATTACTAGAATATTTTACTGGTGAAATAAGCCAAATCAGCAGAAAATTTGACCCTTTGCGATCTAACTATTGTGTTCTGGCAAGGATCGTGTGTATTTACTAGTACTAGTTTAGGTTTTGCGGATTTCATTGTTGCGAATTGATCAACCCTCGCAAATTGCAAATGTTTGATGCTCGCAAAACATTCTAGTAATACGGTAAGCAGAGCCAGTGGTTCTGCTTAATTATGAAAAGTGTTTGTATAATTATACATGCATACCTATATCATTCTGAAAGTAGGAACTGGACCTAATTTGGTAGTGTGCAGTGCAACTTTGCTGGCACAGGCAGGTAGCTAGCACAAGTAAGGCTTAGAGAGAAATACCTATACCTTAGTTGATGTAATGCAGCGACACTCTAATTATACGAAAATTGAATATTCAGCCCATAATTATATAAATATAACACCGTATAGTTTTTGTACACATGCAGTCTTAGCAAAGCGATTGAACACAATAGTATACATGTACATGTATTGCAACCAGAGGAGGTCCGACATGCGTGCACGAATCACTACAAGTTCAGTGCATTGTGGCCTGGACATTATCACGTGACCGCAATGACATCAATGCACTGAACTTGTAGTGATTCGTGCACGCATGTCGGACCTCCTCTGACGTGTAACTTTATAGCAGCTCAGTATAAACCACACTAACCTCCAATGACAATGATGTAATCCTTATAGCTCACGGCACTGCACACACTACGCTCGGTCGCCATGGAGGGCAGGAGATGGCACCACTTCTTAGTGCCCCTCTCGTCAAAACTACACACTTTGTTTGTAGTCAATGACGACAGAACAGACGTTCCCCCGACAGTAACCACCAGACCCTTTGCTACAACAAGTCCAAATGTATAATATGGAGACAGCGGTAGAGAGGACCAACATTCGTGCACCGTGTCGTATTTGAATACCGTTCTGGAGTATTCGAACGAGATGCAAGTACCGCCCCCCACGTAGACGTCAGTGTTTCTAACGACAACATGTGGACGGACAAACCCACAGGGCATGCGCGGACACCCTCTCCACAGCAGGGGGGACCGTTGAGGTACGACACTCTTCGAAACCTGTAGTAGCAATATAAATAACTAAATTTGTATTATAAAAGCTTGTGTATCTGTGTAATAATTATTGTGTTAGGTACATAAGTATGTCTTGTGTGAAACACGTACATAGTGACATAACAACCGTCACTAGCTAGCTAGCCTGTAGCTTACTTTGTCCATAGATAGATATCTCAGCAAGACTTCTTCTGAACTTCCTGTAGATATGAAAAGAGGGGTGGGGCTGGTATGCCGCGATATATAATTATTGCTGCATGAATATCATTAAAAGTGCTCTATAATAATTATGGTTTTAGACAGACATCTATGACAGGCAACATCCACCATTGCTGGGCAAATGTGCGCGTGCAGAAGTAAACACACAATATAAAGCTATCAAGATGTGTTAGATTCAGTCAAGTAGTCTACCTCCTGTCTCCACACTACTTTTATACTGAACACTAGAACACTTGGAATCAAAAGCAATGGCACTGAGAGTGGTACAAACGCTTGGAAAACATACAGAAGAATATTCCAACCTGTCAAATCTTGTGGCTGAGATGTGTCAAAAAAATGAAAACGAGAGCCTCAACAATGCAGAAATAGAAAGAATTAGAAACACTAACTTCTCACAAGAACTGGAGTTCAAAGAAGATCCTAAACAATTTGTGTTGGATTCCAAGAAAGCATTCAAGTTGTTCATAAGTGGACTAAATGATGATATGAGATTCGATCAGTTGATTACGCAGGTTCCTCACAACCCCACGTCTTTCCCCTATCAAATGGGAGAAGGCAAAGTTGATGTCGGGCCTCTACAGAAGACGACTGACGTTCGCGTTACGGCCACTTCTACCTAGTACCTAGCATCACAAAAGATCGATGAACTGACGATACACAAGCGAAATTGATTGAGTTAACATTAATTCAGGCTCTGTAAACCCTATAGCTATAAAAATCATCACTTTTTATTTAATAATCATTATAAGTATGCATGTTGCGTGTTTGCTGTAACTTACTCTCAAGGCTGCATTTAATCTACGTTATCACCAAGGCCCAAGGTAGCAAATCAAACAAGCTGTACATTTACAGCTAACACAACTCGAGTTATAGATTTTTTTGTTACAATGTTTCATTGCAAATGATTATTGTCATTGTTGTTGCTATAATTAACTTAATTCAATTTAATTACACCAATTAATAAAACAGCACGCAGTACATGTATAACTTTGCATGACAAATTAAAATTTAAAACAAAACTCAATTTGATAAACGGTAAGTAAAAGATTAAAAAGAAACAGTGTTGGAAAACTTGATATATATTGTACGTATTAATTCAGTAGAGGTACTTTCAAAAAATATTGTTACTCTAACTAGCATTTCTATACACGTCACGTCTGTAGCCTGAGAATATTTAAATTGCAACTTCATCGACATTCCATTTTTGTTCCGACTCTTTACCTGCAGAGAAAGTAATTAAAATAATTAAAATAATAATAATTGTAAAAAAATCCTATAAGAGCAATACGACGCATTGATACAGAGACATGTTCCCACGGCCTTTGGCTTATCTTTTTTAATTAAATTAAATTAGTAAGCCTGCATGGGAAGAGAGCTACTAGTTAAACAGCTTTTTTCCACCAGCATGATATTGAGGTCATGAACTTCTAAGATAATTATGCTAATGTTTGTTCAAGGTGGTTTTAGACAACAACCTTATCAAACACAATGCAAGCTAGGTGGTTTTAGACAACAACCTTATCAAACACAATGCAAGCTAGGTAACCACCATGCTAGCCTCGGTCCCAGGCCGTTTTTTTTCTAAAGAACGTAAGGGGAAAAAATAGTAAAAATAGAAAAAAATCGGCCTGGGACCGAGGCTACCACCACGCATACTAACGTTTGAGGTACATCTTCAACTCTGCGTCGCCACTCTGCACAGCCTTGTCGTACGGAGTGTTACCCTGCACATAGGGGAGCGGGAAACAGAGTTAATAACTTCATAGGAACTTTAAGAACAAGCCAAATGATCAGTTGGTATGTACACACGAACAATAGACGATCACATGACCCGAGTGTCCATTTTGCATGTAGGAAGAGCGGAAATGGAGTCACAATTATAGAAACTTTAGAATACGCTAAGATTACTAGTACACACACGTACACATACACAATCACATGACTCGAGAGTCTATTTTTGCCACAGGTAAGTAATTAACATAACAGCTACACATGAACGTCACTCTTGAGAGATCACCTGATAGTCTCGTCTGTTGAGGGAAGCCCCTGCCTCCACTAGAATCCTGCAGATGTCCACATACCCAAACCAGGCCGCTTTATGGAGGGCAGTCTGATTTCTGAAGGGTTTTAATTCGATTAAAAAATTAAAAAACTGAGTATAAGGTATACTGACTCGTGTACTTTCATGAAGCTTAGTGCTAGCATAGAGATACTGCATCCAGTACACAGATAAAGTAATGGCTTGATGGCTGACACACAAAAATTGCAATAACAAGACAATTATTGAACACATAAAATTATTTAAACTCTCACTTTTCATCTTCTGCAATGTCCAGGGAAGCTTTGCTCACTGTAAGACAGAGTGTGTGTGTGTGTATAGTAGTACACTGTCATGTGACTATATAGTCCGCAAAATAATAGTCATTCTTCAAAGTTAAGGGAAATGCACACACTGTGCGTACAGACATCACATGCACACACTGTGCGTACAGACATCACATGCACACACTGTGCGTACAGACATCACATATGCTACAAAACATTACAGTAACACTTTATGAGCAATAGAGCAATCAATAAGTAGTTGTAAGAATTAATGTTTTATGTATAGCTATAATAACTATTTATATAGCTGGACATAAAACCTTTATTCTTACAACAAGCACAAAACACGTACGTACTCATGTAGCTATTTGAGCAATTAATGAATCAGTATAGGAACAGCTAAAGCATCACCAGACAGGCAAATGACCTACGCACCATTATCCACAATGTACTGGACCGCTTCCTTCTTCTCCAGTCGAGCAGCGTGATGGAGAGGAGTCCAACCATTTGAGTCAGTCGCAGTCAGCTTGGCTCCCTTACCGTGGTGCTCCTCAACCTTGGGGAAGGTGAGGGTAATAAACACACGCAGAGCTTTGGTAGAGAACCAGTTATACCTTCTTTTTCTTCACTTTTTTTCCCACTACTAGTAGCCAACCTCATGAAAACAGGTACTATACGGGTAGCTACATGCAGCTCTGTATTTGAGCAATATACAAGCTCTGGGGGGGGGGGGGGGGGGAGACTAGCCAATCCCAGGAAAATCAGGTACTACAAGCATAGCCATGCAATAGCTGTATGGACTTATTTCTATACAGTATTTACTCGAACCAGCTATAGTAAGCTTTAGAGCTAGTTAGCTCTGTATTCGACTATGTATTGACGTACCTCAGCAATTTTACCCCTTTTGACGGCATCAAAGAGCGCCTTCTGAACACTACTAGGTCCGTAGGCGTGAGCGTCCGTCTCACCAGAGCTGCGGGAAATTCGTAGTTACCATGACAACATTCACTCACCAACACGTGGAACTATTGAAACTCAAGTAATTGAACATTTAATTAACAATTAGTAGGTTCAAAGAATTGGTGGTAATTTAGCAAAGCAAAGTAACGTGAACTCACTCTGTGTCAGGGACAATGGTGCAGCGGAGAATGCCCCTGCAAAACAAACCAGGTATCACAAGTAAGTACAGTGTTTATGTACCAGCTAATAAAGCATCAGTTTGGGAACACATCCAATATAAAAATTTGTTTGAATTTATTAATCAGCATGAAAAAAACCATGGCATACACTACACTACAGTACTGTACATGTATATGTATATGTAGCTCTTTTATAAACTGATATTATTATAATTAAAAGTAGACCGACAGCCATTCCTTTGCTCTAGTGTATAGCTAGAAGATCTCTTAGATAAGTGTAACGTGTACACATGCACATACGACACTCACAGTTCATCATCTGACGGTGCTGGTGTTCCTTCGCTGGAGGTGCTGGGGATGTCGTTGCTAACGGGAACCTCGAGAGCAGCTGCCGGGATGCGTACCGGACTGTTGCTAGGGGACCTACTGCTCACACGTTGCTCTTCGGTCGCCAGCTCTGAAAGGGTTTAATCAGCAGAAAAATTGACCTTTTGCAATCGTAACTATTGTGTTCTAGCTGGCAAGAATTTACGACTGTATTTTACAAATTGATCAACCCTCGCAAAGTTCTCAGTTTGCATAATTATGTTTGATGCTCCAAAACAGTATGTTATTATTATTATATGTAAACACAAGAGTTGCAGCTTGACACTTTTCCCACCACCTCACCTCACCTCATTCTTAAGGCTTGTGAATACAATTAATGACAACTCAGGAATTGAAAAACAAACCTGCATGCTCCCAAGGGTCAAGAGCACACTTGTGACTAGCCATGGTCACTAGGCAACCACTACTCCCACAAATTCCTTGACTTGCTGTTGAACTGGCATATAATTATAGAGATGCAGTACACCTGATAACTTAATTACCTACATAACTAGAACCCCTGCAGCAGCACAACATCTGAAATTTAGCTATTTACAATTAATTTTCATGGCTCTAATACATGTTCACTACCAAGGCTCACCATATGAAGGGTTCCTGCCAAAAGCTTTTCGTTTGTCTTCAGCACTTTCCAAACATCTGTAAAAGAAAAAAAAAATTGTGTATGCCACCACACTATTTTAATTAACGATACGTGACCTTGACAACGTAAAATAAATGTTACCAACATTTTCTTCAATGCATGCTCTAGGTAGCCCCAGAGGAGGTTCGACACGAGTACCTCGATTAGGCTTGGTTCATGTGCAAAATTCAACAGTAAAGTAATTGTTGCATGTGACTGATTACCTACATTTCAGCCTAATCGAGGTACTCGTGTCGGACCTCCTCTGGGGTAGCCCTAGGGATAAGGGCCACACCCATATACACGTACACATGTACAGTACCTGTTAGACTATTTGGCTACATAATTATAGTTGTGTTTAATTACATAACAAGAAAAGAGTTCTTCTGTTAGCATGTGAGAGGATGTCAATTAGTTGGCCTGAACCATCAACAATATAAAGCAGCACACAGCAGAGTCTGATAGTGGAGCGTGTGCAGAGCATTTCATTGTCAACAGTTCAAGAAAGTGAACCCACTAACAAGTGCTGTACCCAGGGAACTGTACACATCCTAATAAGTGTTGTACCCAGGGAACTGTACACATCGGGTAGCCTTTCTATATGCACTGAAGCTCAACAAGTATAGCAATCTGTGCATACAGCTATTGAACTATAGACATGACATGCACTCATATACTCAGGTTTCCTTTGTGCTTCTGTGTGCTTCTTGATATATATAAGGCTTTATTTGAAAGGTATTGACCACAAAATAAGTATACACACACACACCTCACACACACACATTGCACACCCACACACACACACCCACTACACACACACACTAACCTTGCCTGCTCCATGTCTGGAGAGAGCAGAATGGTGGGGTTAGGATCAGTGCTTGTCATGGGTGATTGAGAAGACAACTCAACAACAAATAGACCATCAGAGAACATATCACCGATGTACATCGCCTCTTCTTGGTCGGGTAACACCTGGAACATGCGCTCCACTCTCCCAGTCATCGCAACTACAAGGAGGGGGAGGGGCTAGGGTAAGTCACTATAGTACACTGCATACACACGTACGTACAAATAGCATTCTCAACTCTCAACTCTAGTACTATGAACTATAGTAAGTACTGTGTGTGCGGAGGAGCAAGGTTGGTAACTATAGCTATAATAGTATACAGCATACAAATAGCCTCGGGCAGACCATATATAGTCATGGAAACTGCATGTTTTAATTTATCACACCATACACCGTCTTGTTACAGAGGGGACACAATTTACATTTAGCGTACGTACCTAATATTATACACATGCGTGCTTAAGTTTAGTCAGGCAGCTCAGAAGCGTACACACTCACTGTCTAAGAATCGCCAGTTCTTTGCCAGCTCTTCCTCCCCGTCCTCGTTCAGATCGTTAGTGAACAGGTTCACCTCAGCTCGTACCGTCCGCAGACAATCCCGCGGACTCCCGTGGACTATACCAACCGACTTGGCTGCAAGGAAAAATGAAAATGATTAAATAAACTTGTACTAATAGTGACGGTTCAAAGATAATCACCACTAAAACTTGGCTGCAAGGAAAAATGAAAATATACCGAAGTGACGGTCCAGAGATGCGCCAACACACTGCATGGTCAGTGGTGGTAGACAAAAATAACCAAACAAAAAACCTCTTGGGCCTCCCCTCCAGTTTAATCAATAGTTTGGGTATTCTTTCAGCTGCCATAACTTGAATTCCGTAGATCCAATTTCAACGATTTTATGATTTTCTGAAAGCTTAGAAAGAGACCTTTCAAATGGTACCATCAAAGTTGATATTCGAGAGATAAAAGTATTTGCCAATTTGGCGATACCATGGATTATAGCCCATGGTCCAAGGCCGAAAAATGACAAATTATGGCCCTAACCAAATTTTGGATTTAAACACATCATTTGAAAGGTCTTTTTCTAAGCTTTCAGAAAATCCTAAAAATTTTGAAATTGGATCATCAAAACTAAAGTTATGGCTGTTGGAAGATGTTCAACTACAACAACCACATTATAGGCTATAAAAGAGGAAAATGTGTGCTGAATTGAGGATTGAAAATTGCCACCATTTTAAAACATTTTGGGCACATCACTGACTCTATTTATACATGTAAGGACGTACCAATCCTCTTTAGCTCGGGGACGTCCGAGCGAAACCTGTCGTACTGCTCAGAGGTGACCTTAGAAACAGAGAGCTTGATACGATCCACAACACTATACGAGGATAGAGGAACGATAGTGTAAGTAGAGCAATGGAGGACAAGATCAACTCGTATACAGATTAATATCGTGATATAACTGCCACTGCATAATACAGATACAGGTGGGCGGGGACAGCCTACCCTAGGGTCAGATGTCCCCTGTATGACACTAAAGTATAGCTGGCATTACCTAACCCTTGGGTGTGGTTGTATATAACCAAGAGTTCATTAGGAAGAGTACGCAACTCCAATAGACTGTGCATTCCTCCACTCCTACGTCACAGATACTGGCTGTTGTAACCGCAACAAGTAGGAAAGGCAATGAATAAAATTAGTAACGCTGTTATTCATTGCCTTTCCTACCGCAGTTGTAAATGAATAACATTAGTGATAATCATCACAATCATATCACTATGTTATTCATTGCAAATTTGATTTCACAGTTTATACACCAGCATGTGGTTGTGACGAGGGTTGAAGAAACGCCTACTATGGTTTTAAGTGGAGTTGCGTACTCTTCCTAATGAACTTTTGATATAACATGTCATATAAATTAGGATCGAGGATCAAGTACGTGTTACATGAGAATGAGTGTGAGAAAATAAACGTATAGTACTACAAGTAAAGCCTTATAGCTGCGCGGAACTACAAAAATCAGTATTGGGTAAGAATCATCATTTCTACTTATTCAATGTGTACTCGCCACAGTTTCTAGCATTGGGTGAGTATCATCATTTCTGCTTACCCTTGAAGTGGAGTGTCGACATTCAACTTTCTCCGGGCCTTGGTTACCATGGGAACCTTGTTTTTCAGGACCACTTCAATCGCAGATGGGAGGAGCTTGCAAGCCTCTGTATGTTCAAGGAAAGGTGTACATTTATAACAACTAAAATTACTAAGTACATGCAGTAACTGTTTGGCTGTAAATCTATCAAAACCTTGGGCTACAGTTAACAATATGAGGCGTTTTGGTAACTAATTCGACTGTAAAATTTGGGACAACCAATCTAATAATCATTAATTCAGACTGCTATGGAGACATTCACCAGGCTGGATTAATTCTAGAGTTGAAATCAGCCAGTGATGATCCGAATGTCCTATACAGCTATATATATATATAGGCGTACCTCCGTCTATCTGCACCGGTAGAGCCTTGGTGGTCATGATCTTGACATGTTGACATTGAGCTAATCGTTCCCCGTGGGCCAGTCCAATGTGCAGCTTGGCCTGGAGGGGACACGTGTGATAAATCTCTGATAATTAAGCTACTTAATTTCATACATATGAAACAAGTACCTCAGAATAAATTCACCTACTCATTGCTAAATATTATACAGAGAGTGGGGAAAGAGAAATGTGGTATACAGCGGGTATATTTCGAGGGTATAAATGTTCGCAGTTTTTTTACTGATCAAGCATGTACCGCATGCATGCATGCATGCTGCAGAAAGGCTGCTATTCCGCGAAAATTAAATCCGTGAAAACCTTTCTAACGGTCAATCCGCAAAATTGTATACCCTCGAAATGCACCCGCTATACGGTACAATTGTATATACACACAAACTCACAAGAGTGGCTGCCCAGAATCCCAACACTTCAATCCTCCCATCGTCCATTTTCTGAGCTTCAATTCTCTGGAACAGCAATGAAGTTAGATACAACACTATGAGCTTGACTGTTCTAGTTCCTTAACCACACCCACACCACACCCACTCACATACATACCTGATCTCTAAAGGGGGGTGTGCCCCACGGGTTAGTCCCTGCACTGTACGAGGGAATATTGAGCAGACAAATGGCCTCCAGTTTGAGCGCTCTTATCTTGGGCGTCAGGTCCTCGCCATCACCCTGTGATGTCATATGAT
Source organism: Halichondria panicea (assembly GCF_963675165.1). NCBI lineage: Eukaryota > Metazoa > Porifera > Demospongiae > Suberitida > Halichondriidae > Halichondria > Halichondria panicea. Next base: position 528,322 of record NC_087387.1, read on the forward strand.
GTCATAATCATGACGTACAGCTTGATTATACGAAATTGCTAGGGAACTCTTTTAAGACACGCCATAATTAAACGTAATTACATGTACATACAGGTTGTTGCTATAGCTACTATCAACTGAGCCTCACCCAGAGCTGGATGTGATCGGTCATGTTGTGGAAGCGTCTCAGAAAGACATCTCTACCACCTCTCTTGGTATAGAAGACCTTGTTCTTCAACCGACTGTTCAGCTTTTCAGGATTGGCCTCTGAAGAATTCAGTCATAATTAGAAATCACCATTTATATTATTTATATTATTATGCTCTTATTTGCAAGTCCCTATGTATTCAAAAAGGGTCCAATTATCTGGAGGCTATAATTATAACAATTTTAATTGTAGAAACTGCTAGCTACGTATGTAAAAAAACTAAAACTCACCTCTTTCCAGATGGAACTCTAACACAACGTGGGCGTCGGCTCCGATACTAAAGTAGTTGTTGATGACATGGAGAGGGACATCCCCCACAGCGTCAGTGTCCACCATCTGCTCAGGAGGCAGCTGTGTGTGTGGTGTGGGTGGGTGGTGTGTGTGGGTGTGGGGGGGTGAGCGGCTATAAAGATTGGCTTACATGTATGTGAAAACAATTCAGTAACTAGACACTCAATAGCGGACAAACACTCAAGCATGCATATCATCTGATGAGTGGCGTACATTAGGGTTAGGCCACACCCCCAGGTGCCAGCGATCCATCTCCACCACTGGCCCCTCCTCCACATGCTTCAGGATCTTGTCAATAGGTTCGTCAGTATAGCCCTGAGGGAGGAAGGGAGAGGGAGGGAGAGGGAGAGGGAGAGGGAGGGAGAGCGGGAGGGAGAGGGAGGGAGGGAGAGAGGGAGGGAGGGAGAGGGAGGGAGGGAGAGAGGGAGGGAGAGAGCATAATTATAATAATTATCGTCTGCATATGCACGCATACACACCATTCATTGCTAAGCATAAAGATACAAACAACTCATTATTTTTTTAGTACCTGTACAGTATGCAAGCAACATTGTATTTTATGAATGGACATGGCAACAGGCTGTGCAAATACCGTATGTGTACATGCAGCTATAATTAAAAGTTGAAAAGCAGATAGATGATTTTTATTACAATTCTATACACACACATGTACAGGATGTAAGAAACATAGGCCATGTCATAATAGCCAGGTACACGTAGCTAGCATATAATAATCACAGGGTCTTACCCCTCCCCACTTGAGCACCCTCGCGAGATCGTTCCCTGTGCCCAGAGGCAGTATACCCAGAGGCAGCGACGGTTGTATGTCCATCTGATCTAGAATGGAGAGTACCCAACCGGCCGTGCCGTCGCCACCACACGCGAGCACACGAAGATTGCTGACACCACGGAAGAACTGGAGCCTGGGGGGGTTCAATGTCAAGTAATATAGTCGGCTTAAATTCTCACTCAGTATGGTCTAAGTTGGGGAAGAAATATAAGTAGAATCTGATTCAACCACAAAAAGTTTAATGTTATTTTAGTCAGCTCGAAATACTACATGGATATTGATGTACGTACTCAGTAAGTGATATATCCAGTTGGGGAAGAGAGAGTCTAACCCCTGTACATGTATACGTGTAATCATGTTATCACACACTTCCTGCATATCAGCGCTACTACCGTATAGCGGGAAAACCGTTCTAGTTGAACAAATTTTTCACCCCTGGAAAATTACCCGCTATACAATGTACAAAAGGGCTTCGCTTCCTAAATATATACAGATACACGTAGTATGAGGTCTTACCCAAACTTAGGTCCTCCCTGGGACAGGTCAAACACTTGTCGAGGGTTGAGCAGCCATTGAAAAGTGTGCAATAACTTGGCTCCTTGTTTCCCACCGCTCTTGGGGTTGATAAAGACGAGAAGAGGTTTGTGATTGGCTACAAACGATTTCACCTACGTACATGTATGTGTGGGGGGGTGGGATGGGGTGGGAGGGGTCAGAAGATTTCGTTAATAAAAGCTTTTTTATCTATAAATAAATATAAATGCTAGATAATTATTGCATCTATGTTTACGACAAACCTTACTGCCACAAAAGTGCGTGTACTCTAATTTCAACATTACTATACAAACTGCACTCACGATAAAGTTCTTGGACGCTCTCTCGTCAATTTTTCTCCTCCGACTTCTTCTCGTTTTTCTTCGAGAGTTCTTTGGTGAGGTCAGTTCACTCAAGTGTGGAGAAGCTTGTGGTGTTTGCTGCATGAGAAGGAGGGAGGGTACAGAAAACTAATAATATGTCCAGAATTTTCAAATTGGTGGCTAATTTTCACACAAATTTGCCTTTTTTATAGCCCAATATGTAGTAAACGAAGCAAAGTGTGCGTGAAACACACCCACGCACACACTACACACACATATACCCACACACACACACACCAGCTCGGGGGGTGTTCTGACGATCCAGGAGGGAGGGATAATGAGATTTCTCAACGGTCCCATGTGACACGGCTCTTTACGCAGTCTATTATCAAAGCATATCATACAGTAGCTATCTCCACACCACGAGCAGCTGACCCCAATGAACTCTCGTCCAGTCAGCTTTTTCCAACTCCCGAAGCCTTTCTCGCACTTTTTGCATCGACCAACGGCTTTTCGTCGGTTTAGGAAATGATGGTTCTTGACGGACTGTGTGTGTGTGTGTGTGTGTGTGTGTGTGTGTGTGTGTGGGTGGTGTGTGTGTGTGTGTACAAGTATTCCGCTCTACTCGAACAAAAGTGGACAGATACATTTACTATAACTCACATCTCTAACTTTCTGTCTGATTTCTCTGAAAGTGTACTTGCAGTAAATGCCATCGGAATGCAGTTGCTTGATGCATGTAGTGTGGGCCACAACTTTACAAGCTGCACAGAAACAACAATAATTACGTAAACTCATTGTGAAATAAATGTACTAGAGTAACCCACGCTAACAGTAACTGGACAATGTGTACATTCAATCTCCACTAAGTCAGACAAAAGCAAACATTCCAGACACAAATAAAGGAAACGGCTAGTGAAAACAAATAGTACTTTTCCAGGTCTTCCCTCTCCAATTAATACACGATGTAGTACACTCAGTATAATGAGGGGGGCGTACCAAGACACACACGTACGAGCCTATAATAATATTATTACGGTATGTCAACTACAAACGAAGCTGTGTATATAGTTCCATAAATTGATCCACAAACAGATCGAGTTACCAATAACTTCAATCGAGGGTGACTGCATTAACACCTCTAACAGGAATACACCATATCAACAGAAACCACAAGAATGACAATTTCACAACTAAATGACCACGCATTCGTTTAGTTCTTGGAAACCAATTTGTCCGATACTTGGTCGCATTACTTTACATATCAAGTAACGTATGCAGACATTTATACATACCAGAGCAACGCAGCTTTGTCCTCCTCGGGTGAAATGCTTTCAAATGCTGACAATACTGAGAGTCGCTGAGATAACACGCTTCTCTTGTGTCGTGCTCGTGCCATATGTGACAGCTGCTGTCTGCATTCTCCTGCGTAGAAATAATACTTAAATAACTGTCCAACTATACAACATGCTAGCTGCACACACTCACTTCCCACGAGATGGGTTGGTTCACGAGGGCGGCTGTTTCTTGAGACAGTATTCGTGTTGTTCTGCTCCCAGTATCTCTGCAAGTAAAAGGAAATACACTGATGTATACACGAGCTACCATGGAAACACAAAAATGTCATTTTTGTACAGTGCCTGATTTGCATAATTTGTAACTTGTGCTTTTCACAAACAAAATGTTAATAAATGCACACACAACTGGTATGTTGGTAATTATGTACCGTTATGTCATGTGTGCATGTCTACTACCGACACTGTAAAAGTAATAATTATACAACTGAAGCATAAATAAATTTATATTGAAGCCACAATCTAAAACCTAGCTGATACATACACACAAAGCACCGTACAACATAAGCACAGTTAAACTAAGAGGGGGTGTGTTGCATGGAGGGGGCGTGTCTGTGTGCGAACATTGTGGTGTATATATTGCAGCCATAATTCAGAAAATAACAAAAAGTGAACTATACTTTAACAACAAAGGAATTATAAGGATACCAATAGAAGTGACTAAGACTAATCATATTTGACACTTCAGTATTTACAGCAAACAGAAACAGTTTGACTTATATAACATCTAAGCGATAAATCACATGACACGTACTACAGTGGCTTGAGTTACCAAACATCTTGTGTGTGGTTTTATATTTATATCTATCAAAACTTTGGCACACGTACGTAAACATAGAACAGTTTTGCAAAACAATCTTCAGTCGATCACACGCGACACAAAGGATATGTTTCAAAACAGCACTCCATTGAAATCTTACTATCTATCGAAATGGGACACACAAGAAATCAATAACTAAAAGCTACTATACCAGAAAATTTGCACTAGCAACAAAGCTAAGTAATCACAAGGTTGGGTTGATGTTGCTAAACCAATCAATGGGGCCAGCCCACTCATCCGGATAGGCGCTACAATGTTAACTATATTCATGACTAATTTTGTTGTTGATGAAAGTTATAGCGACTGTAAAAATAACATTTTAATTCCTCCCACTCAGTTCTCATATAACGTACTCCCGGCTAACTTGCATGCTCCTAAATGCTCGTAAAGTACCCATGCAGTAAAGTGCCCATGCAGAGAGGCTTTGCTTATATTAACACACACACACACACACACACACACACTATCTGAGACGCCCACGCAATACACTAACCACACTAAGACCTGCCCACACAACATTCACCACACAAACTTTCTTGCAAGTCTTCTATGCTATGTACCCCCCCCCACACACACACCCACACACACACTTGTACCGTGCATGTTGGTCTAAGTCAGAGAGCATTTCCTCGAGGCCAATGCTGTGGCGATTGGACAGAGGGGATTTAGGACGGCTCCGACTGTTGCCAGTAGGATGACGTGGCACCAAACCACTTATGGTGGCGCTCTTAGGAATAGGAAAGACTTCTTCACAACTGTAAGAGTGAATGGTGAGTAGATACTTTTAAGCCTATGTTTTAGAATTAGTTCAGGCACAAAATTAATAAAATTGCCAGTTAAAATTTTGATGAGGACATTGCATGAATAGGGAAAGACTGAAAGTTTAGATGTACAGGCGAGGCCACTTTGTTCACAGCTAATTCTCGTGATAGGATATCATCGAGTGTACACGTGTTTTATTGAAACCTTCAGCTAGTACAGATTTCTAACTGCATGTACATAGTAAGAGAGGCTTCCCCTCGGTGTACATGAATCAACAGAGTGCCTGAAGCTATACAATCTATGGCAACTATACACAGGAAAACCTCATGGCTGCGATGCAACAGGTTGCTTGTTGATCACTAGAGGTCATAAATTTGTGGGGGATTGCAGTGGTGCATAGTCTACTCATTTACCACATAGGAGTTGTGTTAATTATTACACAAGTAAGCTGTGAAACAACAATAGGTGAAGACATTACACAACACACACACACACACACACACACACACACACACACACACACACACACACACACACACACACACACACACACACACACACACACACACACACACACACACCACACACCCACACACACACACACACACACACACACACACACACAACTTTATTACCACAAGCTCTAGCTAGTGGATGCCTCAGGCCAACCTAGTTACTGTCAATACGAAAATTTAACCATGTGCTAATAAATACACTACGGTATAGCTAGCTAGCCAGACATGTTGAAACTGCACTGATAAGAGACTGTCCAAAACATCAACACAGAAATACACAACAGAACAAACCCTCAAACAATGGTCAATAGATTAGCTACAATTAAATAACACCTGTAGTATAGTACCCTATACTACTTACCCGAAGTCCCCTCCCGGTAGTGACACAAGTGAGTCCCGACTTTGCAGGCCAATAGTTTTTTTTAGATCCCCACTCATAGGGCTGATCAAACTGCCTACTGAAGATGCAGTGCTCTCAATGGAGGCTTGACGACCAGAGGAGGCACTACCAGCTCCTGACTTAGACAGAAAATTGAGCCTGGTTTGGCTTGTTCTCTCCCTTCTGTTGGGTTTGATAGGGTAGGCTTCTTGCTCAGACGTAGAGCTAGACATGGCTGTAGCTACGGCTCCGTTGTCAGGTTCAGGTATAATATTTAGTGTAGAGAAGATACTTGACTGTACTAGGCTATTTGTGACACTTGTCTTCCTGTATCCAGTTGCCATTCTGTACTAATGTGTGGTGGGGTTCGGCGGTAGGCTTCAATGCATTCCGATCTAATCACTCGATAGCCCTAGGCCCTCACTTTCTTTAACTTTCTCGCTGTACTGTGAAGATTGGGTGTCTATTTACCTATTAATTACTGTCAGAGACGGAAACAAGGGTTGTATGTACGGTACGGTGGTCTAATTATGGTGGGACACACCCTCCTACTCAGCCTGCTCTAAAAAGGGGGCAGGGCTCGGTTGCTACATAGATAGTAGAGGAAGGGGATTGTGAACGAGATCACGTGCGCTATAGATCATACATGAGAGCTGAGGTCTATCCGCGTTAGACCGCGAATTGACTAATTTTGAGCGGGCTAAAGACTTTTCAGAGTTTTACTCGGTTCTAAAGGTAAGAAACGACTATCTAAGAGCCTTAATGTCAGTAGTAATCTATACTAACAATATTTTGAGCGTTTTAAGTAATAAGATATACCTGTTGAGCTACAAGTTAGCTATGACTCACCATTTACCTGTTTTTAGCACTGTTTGGGGAGAATCTAGTTTCTGATACACTTTTAGAAGCTAGTAAGCATATTGGCTGTTTCCTTGACTTGAGCTTTAACAGGATAGCCCCTTTTTTTGATATATAAGCTTTTTGTTGTTCTCCAGTGTTGTGAAATAAGTCGAATGGGGTGCCTTCTTTGTGTGGGGTGTCCTGATCTGACCGTTCACAATTGAAAGTTTTAGTGTGCATTTTCTGATTCTTTTAGCTTTACTCTATGAGAATAGCTATTACATAGTAGCTGTACTAACTCGAAAGAATAATTTTGCCTCAATGAAAAAGTGTGAAAATGTCATGTTGCTCTTTTCCCACACAGGTGTGATTGTAAACAATGGGCATGGGAAGTCAGAAATTGCGTTTTTTCAGCGATAGAAAAGCAAGAAGCAGCAGACATCCCCCGTCTGCTCTCATCAGCCTTTACCTGAGTCGACCAGCAACTCTTGAATCTCTCCACTTCTTGGTTGCCAAGTCAGTGTTGAACTAATTGCCGTCAAGAACGTGCTCACCATTGTCAAGCTACCAAGAGTTGATGTCATCGTCACCTCGTGTGTTCAGTGCCAGCTCATTTGGAATTTGTCAGTACGTTCTGAATACACCCTTATACCCCCTCTCTCAACTCATCACTCCAGTTCTTTACCAGCGTGCTGTGCTATTTTGATTGAGATACATCGATTCCCTGAACTTTTGTGATGAAAATCCTGGCCTTAAATGTTTAATTAGATTTGTGAAAGCATCACTCTTCTACACTTATTATAGTTGATCAGGTAAGTTCTGTCAAAAAATTGTTCACGAACCGTTACCCAAACGCAGAAGACCGGACTCTGACAACACATTCTGACTCATATCATTCATAATGTACGTGTATCTTTACAATGTCATAGCTTGCGCTTGTCTGCAGTTCATAATAATGTTATATAGATGATGAGTTGTCATGGATATTATATATTGTATAATTGTAGCATGGACACATTTCCAGAGTAGAAAGAACCTACAAAAAAAAGAATTTCAAAACTAAAAGCTTGCATACACACATAGCTCAGAGTCCTACTTCCTTGATATGTCTTCACTAGCAGAAGGGCCCACAGAGGAGGCTGCAACCATACCCAGCAACACAGATCTATATACTTCCTGTCTACTTCCGGCCATTCTGCTAATGCTTCCGTCTAACACGGACAGTCCATGAAATTGAGTTCACGTGATCTCGTTCACAATCCCCTTCCTCTACTATCTATGGTTGCTATTACAAGCACTTAGTACAACAGTAGTACAAGCAAACTACAAGTTGTTTACAAGCAATCTAGCTGATTTAGTCCATAATTTTCAGCCATAAGTTCTTACATGTAGTTACAAAGATGAGCAATACAAATATAGAAGAAAAGGAAGCTCAAAATAGGATAAGGTATGTAAAATTGAAGCTATTAGTTGCATGTCATTAACACATGTCTATGTGCTTATGTGCTATTTGTGACGATAACATACAAATAAAGTGGTGAAACAAAGCATAATTATATGAGACTGTACAAGATCTAGTGTAACTAACTATGAACAAAGCTAACACAAGCTCAATGGAGACTCAATCTTTGCCTGACATGTGGCTCCACTATTTCTCAACCCGCAGGTCAGCCCCAGCTCACATTCTAGCTGGTAGGAGACTGCTGTGCTCCAGGCAATCGAAAACCTGTTCAAAAAGAAGGTGAGAAGAAAATAACACTACGTACTTCGATCACTTGGTGTGGTATTTAACAAGTGTGTGGCTCAATGTGTACTAGCTAATCATTCTTGCATCTTGCTTCGCTGCATGCAGGATTCCAGGAAGCAGAGGGACATCACGATCCAAAAGCAGGTAAATTAATGCCAGCCACCATGTTCTATCAATGCAATGAAACCTGTCACCTTTGCGCACACCAACAGTGGCTGTAATAACATATATATATAGCTTCCAAATTTCAAACACACGCTTTACCTCGAGGGCTTATTAATTTGGCTGTATTTTTAAGCGCTTTATTATAGGATGACCAGGTAGACAGGTTTCAGCAGTTTATTTTATTTTATTGAGTACAATCATTGCACGCACACATATAGAGGAAATTATGAAAGGAGCTTCACAAGCACATCACCTGCTAAACCACAGCCTAAGCAAACTTTGGTGGTGAGTTTTAACAGCATCGAGATATTAACTATCAGTCAAACACCCCTCCACTGTGTAGTCAACATCTATAGTGCGAGCTCCAGGCTACACCCTCACGCGTAATCCCACCAATGTCAGAGTGGACATAAACACATCGACTTTCTTTGGAGGGAAGGATGAACAGGAGGTGAGGTTCCATGCATGCACTTAAGTTCATGCATGTGCTCACTGTAAATTAATCCATGCTACCATGATTATATGAATACAGAGTGTGGAAACGATTAGGTCAAGCTCCAGATTGTCAAAGCCATCCAGTAAAAGGTATTAAGCATTTGATTTACGCCTTGTTTTTTACATGCAATTGGCTTGTAGATGTACAAATTAGTGGAAGGAAGCAATTGATTGTATATACATGTACATGTACATGGTGGGAAATTCCCTTCAGCTACCCCACCATGTATGTACGCAGACTATACTTCCAATGTATACAAATGATGTACACAAAATGGAAAGAAACAAATGATTGTACTTGTACGACCAAATTTTATACAATTTGAACAAACATGCATGATGAGAAATATTCCCACAGCTAATTAGCCTCCTATTTACACAGGGACTCCCCCACTGCCTCCACTGTAATGAGGGCAGCCATGCTCGAGAAAGTGACGCAAGAAAAACAAGTACTGGAATTGGAGATAGCTGAGCTACACATTCAGATGGAGTCCGTTCAAAATAAATACACAGAGAAAGAAAATCAGGTGAGATTAAACTAGTATTATATTTAATTCACGACAGGTCATGGTTCACTGATAGAAAGAGGAGGAGTTCTTTCAAGCTACCGAGAAGATACGCAAACACCATCAAACCGATATAGAGTGAGTTATGTGATTACGAAACCAAACAATACAACCAATGTTCGATCCTACTACAGAGAATTGGAGGAGAAGCATCAGCAAGAGATGTGTGTCATGCAAGACTACCACAATGAATTGGTGAGTATGTATATACAGACATTTTAAAGATGGCGTTCGTGCTCAATTGTTTCACATTAACATTGCAGGTTAAAACTATCACCAAAGATTATGACAAAGAAATAGGTAAATAGTGTTGTTTATATGATACCATAATTTTATAGCAAGCTGAGTAAATTTCTAAGGAGAAAATTTTCCAGATTTTTAGCAAGTTAGATCCTAAAATTACCTGCTATATTATATATACTTGTACAGATGAATATCAAGAGAGATTAAAATTGGCCGATGAGCAACTACAGGAGTCTGTTGTGAGTTGGAATGTCATATACGTAAGATCTGTCCCTGTATTTATTGCCGGAACTGTTCTTATTATATAACAGAGAGAGAAAGAAAAAACAATAGGAAACCTAGAGGTATGTGTGCATGTGCAGTGCATGCACTCATGTATGAATATTACGGTACTGCATGTGTCTACGTATCAAACAACATATTGTATAGCTCATTTTTTACTATAACAGGAAGAACTGAAAGAGCAACACCGTGACGAGATACAGCATCTCACGGACACGCTGGGGGAGGAAGCAAAGAGGAAATTAGAAGAAACCCAGGCTGAGTTGAAATTAGAACACAGACAGGAAATTGAGGAAATAACTGCCGATCATGAGACGGAAATTGATGTAAGTTGAGTACAGTAAATAATATTTAATTTACAGCATATACATTCCTATATATATAGCTGACCAAATATAGACGTGTAATAATTATAATATGGTACGATAATTATGTTTAGAGCTGTGACACTTTACCAATTCGCCATGCAGGGAATGAGGGAAAAGTACAATAAAGCAATGGCCCTCAAAGATGACCTACAAAAGTCCATCAAAAGGAACAAGGTTGGTGTGGATCAATCAGTCTTGCATGTATTCCAATTCCTTGCGTATAGAAATTGGAAAAGGAGATTAGTAAAAATAAAGAGAAGATTCAAGCCGCCAAAGAACAGCATACCGAAACTGAAACCCAACTACAAGAAACTGTGAGTATACAAACAGCCTATACAATCATGTATGCTTGCAATGTGTATATGCAATATGATCACTATCACATCTTACGTATAAAATACCTCGTTCATTCAACAGATAAGGAAATTGAAGGAACTACAGGATGACTTCCAAGAAAAAGTATAAAATGACAGCAATCCCCTGCGTAAACATGTAGTATCTTTCAGCATCCATAACTTTAGTATCATTGATCCAATTTCAACGATTTTCTGATTTTCTAAAAGCTTAAAAGGATACCTTTCAAATGGTGTGTTTAAATCCAACATTTAGATGGGGTCATAATTTTTTGCTTTTCGGCCTTGGACCATGGTATTTATTTGGATCCATGGTATTTAGCCGAAATTGGCAAATCCAAAAATAGATGGTACCATTTGAAAGATCTCTTTCTAAGCTTTCAGAAAATCATAAAATTGTTGAAATTGGATCCACAGAATTCAAGTTATGGCGACTGAAAGAATCCCCGAGCCATTGATTACACGGGGGACAATGGGTATTAATTAACTATTGGCTACAGGTTTGGATGGTGGAGACTAATTACAGAGACAGAATTGATGCTCTGAAGTCAGAGAACACTCTGTTAAGAAGACGACTGCTATGGAAAACAGACGAGTTTAGCGATTACCGTGCCAACACTGAGAGGCTACAAGCAGAGGGAATACGATCAACCAGAGAAAAGGTTTGATTAGCTGTAATATCAGAAATGTGGCCAGAATTAAGTGGTGCCTGTTTTGAAATCCTCCATTCAACACAGAAAGTACACGTATATAGTAAAGTAGGCCTAATTTAAGAGAAGGTTCCTGTGGGCACATCCCTGCTATATTAATATCACAGTATGTTAATTCACATTTATTGTACAGCTGCAGATTGTATTGAGAGCACGGCAGAAGGCGTGTCTAAGTATTGCCATGGGAACTAGTGATATGTACACACAAGTGTCACAAGGTCGACCTGCAAGTGCACCGATAACTAAGTCAGAGAGAAAAAATGCAAAACTAAAAACGGACACTCAGTAGTTTCAATATTGCATGTGTTTGTTGTTCATTTTAGACTCTGAATCTCACCAGACAATAATTACAATGTATATACATTAACATGTTAATTCACTTATAAATGTACGTGTTGCAAACAAATTCTGAGGACAATAGGATGAATTTCCTATATGAAACACAAATAAGGTGCATTCAAAGCATTATCTTCTATTCTGCACCATTTCCTCTCTAGTTACTATAAGAGTAAAAAGCTAGCTCTTTCTGGAATACTCTGACTCTACACAGTACTACTGTATACATACGATGGCCAAGCTACTTCTTTTGATTTGCTCTGCTAGTGTTCTACTGCTCCTAGCAACCACCAGTTCAGCTGCTCGATATCAACCAAGGCACAGGGACAGCCGTAGCCGGGATCCGTGCGAAGATGGGAGAATGAAAGACAAACCTCAATGCAGCAAATCAAGAGAAGTCCAGCCAATCAAGATGAAGAAGTTTCCGAAGCAGTGGGATTCTCGTGCACGCAGATTGCTGAGCCCTTATGGACAACATAACAGAGTCCTCGTTTCTCTACCGTATCCAGGAGAGGAGCGAACACCGTCCAAGAGAGAAGAGAAACGTGAAAAGCCGACAGAGAGTCCTTGTAAGTACAAAGAGACAGAGAACAAGAAGACAGAGTGCGAGAAGGAATTGGAGAAATCTCGCGAGAAAAAGCCTTGCAGCAAGATTCCCAAGATAAAGTCTGCCCTGAGGGTTATTGACGGAATGAGGGAACTCCTTAGCATGGAGTAGTTACATGTATAGCTACGAGGAACAATGATTAGAAAGTTATTGATGATGCAAATTAAACATGTTCATTTCTTGTAAGATTATAATAGTGATTGCAAATTTAACATGAGCTATAGTCTAGTAGGAGACTCAGGGATTGAGGGAATAATTATACTGTGTAGTGGACACAAGTCAACATAGTAAAGAAGAGCACACATCAAACCTAATAAAAAACGTTAATTTACAAAAACCAGCGAGATAGCCATATAGATCTATAATTATGTCAAAAACCTAGTGATGTGCTGTACAATTAACTTCCATTAAAAAAGGAAGCACTTGCATGTCAACATGGTATTTAGTCTTATCACACAATAAAACTGCATACCTGCTATCGTATGCTACAAGATGGCTAGTATATCTGTGCTGTGGTGTATCATCAATGTACTGTGTATGCACTACTCAACTGCTTGCAACTGCAACAGCAAGACAAACATCTCTAGTCTATCTCAACATAATACTAACAAAGAAGAACTTATTGAATTCAAGTTTGCAGAAGTGAGTAGTTTCCCGGACATTCAACCCGGCTCTGTCAAAGACCAACTGTACAGTCAATGGCATATCTTAGAGCGAAATGGGAAAGTAAGTGTAGGAGATCTATCACAAGTGGAAAAGATATTCAATCGAGCCAGAAAGAAATTGCCTCACTCTTATAATGAACTTATACGACAGAGAGACAAGACTATACGTCGAGGTAAAAGACATATTTTCTCAGAAATGGATTCAAGAGTAAAAGTGACTGATCCAAGGGAGTATCCATACTCGGCTATCGTCAGCATAAAGGGGAGGGGCTGTACTGGATTTTTTGTCGGACCTAAGCACATACTGACAGCTGGACATTGCGTGTACAATATAACGAGTGGGATTTGGTATAAGGACCTAGACTTTTACCGTGGGAAGAACTGCGATCCTGACAAAGGAGTATTTTACAAATGGAAAAAATCAATCATACCTGCAGGCTATAAAGATTATAAACATCCGGCCTACGATTACGCCATGATTATTAGCTATAAAAAATCTCGCACTACGATGAATTTCGGATGGACGTACAATCCCAAAAGCCTATCAAGTGTTCGTATCGCTGGTTACCCCAGTGACAAGCCGAGAATGTGCATGTGGGAATCAAGATGCGAGATTGAAGATCAATGGTCAAGTCTACTGGGCCACAAATGCGATACAGCTGGTGGGAATAGCGGCAGCCCTGTGTACACGTACTCGAGGCACATGGCGATTGCTTACTGCATACACAGAGGACATATCGGGGTGATGGACGACAATAGCCACGGGAAAATACGAGAACACTTCAATGTATGCTCTTTAATCACCAAGCAAAGACTGTTAATGTTTTCTAAATGGATTTCACATTATTGAATGCAGTGTATGATGGTGTATAGATCCTGTTTACTACCATGCGTACTATTGTCCCTGAGGATAATTAAACATGCATGTGCAAACACTTGCACAGACACACATTGTGATCCTAATTCGTACAGGATGAGCCATATCCATTTTGTGTGAAAAAATCTATTCAATAAGTATACCCACGTATACGCAGGATATAATAAGTACACTACTCACAAACCATTTGATCAGAATAGACTTGTGTTTGCAAAAATGAAAGGTCTATTCCAGCTTGCAATTTTCCTTGCCCTGGCATGTGTGTGCTTAGCTGAAGACAAAGATCTATTGAAAAAACTACCGCAACGAAATGTCGTGAAGAAGTATCTATCGAAGAGTGGATTTGGCCTCAATTCTCATACTCCACTGCAGAAATCATCTGCAAAAAATCTACTGAAACACAAAGACGAGAAGCATTCAGATGATGAAATACCGACTCTGTGGCAAAACTTGTACAGCAAGCAGCACAAGTACAAACCATTGAAGAGAAATCCACTACGCAAAGATTCAAAGCATTCTGCAAAAGATTTAAAAAAACCTGAGAGGTCTCAGCACACTCACTCAAGGCCTTCGGAAGCTCCAAAAAATAACAAATTTAAAAACCTTTTATCAAAGTTGACAGACAAAAAGACACCACCACCTCAGTTACCAAAACGACGACCACAAATAACGCCCAAAAGGGAGCGAGCAAAAGCACCAACTCCCAAACACAGTGAAGATGCCTTCGATGAATACCAAGACAGGAATAATGTTCTTATCTCAGTCCCTCTGGAAATTTTGAAACAATTAGGACGTCGACATTCTTACGAACCAACAGAGAAAACCGAAAGACGTCACAAGCCGGAGAGACCACCAAAGACAATCAACCCTCCAAGAAAGGTAACCTTTGATCACGGTAGAGATGTGGACACAGAAGGGAGAGTCAATGCCAATTTTGAAGACAAAGGAGTGAAATTTGCGGCCGGATCTTATCAAGACAAAGTGTACAGTCAATGGTACGTGGTGACGAATGATGGCCTAGAGTATGATGGAGATACAGATGAACTCAATACTATATTTGAGCTAGCCAACAAACAAAATCTTCCATCCACTTCAGACGTGATTCCAGACAGTATGTTGAATGCGCTTAACACAATGGGTACTATACAACACGAGCAAAGTTCTGTACCCCCAGACTCAAGAAAATTAATCAGCAAAACTGATCAATATCCCTACTCTGTGATTGGTCGACTTGATGCAGGCTGTACAGGCACACTAATAGGTCCTAACCACGTACTAACAGCTGGACATTGTGTTTATGAATTCGAAAAGAAAATGTGGTTTAAAAATCTCGATTTTCATCGAGGCAAAAGTTGCGATCCTAACACGGGTGAACTGTACAGCTGGAAGTTAGCTATTACAGTAAAGGGGTGGAAGGATTACGGCTACCCATCGTACGATTATGCAATCATTGTTGTTTCTAAAACTTCCCCGCAATGGATGACGTTTGGATGGAGCAATTCTCTGCACAAGGCTAACACACAGGTAGTTGGTTACCCTAGTGACAAGGAGGACAGGTGTATGTGGGAGAGCAGCTGCACTATTGGGCAGGAGTGGAACGATTTGCTGGGCTACAAGTGCGATACAGCGAGTGGAATGAGTGGGGGCCCCGTCTATAGGTAAGACTATGTACGTATGCATATTGACACTTGTACAACCTAAATAATCACGTATGATAACACTGAAAGTACGTATTTCAAACTTCCCTGGCGTATTATAACCCCTCTCATACGCACTGATAACTATACACCCATTAGTGTTGGTTGAACGCTCCACATCTATCAGTAACTATAATTATGTATGTAAGCTACTACAAACCCAACTTTATTAATAATCATTATTTTTATAGGCACAAAGAAGGCAACAAGAAAAGTGTGGTGTACTGTATACATGCTTTCGGAGCTGACGACTACAACGCTTGTGCTCAGATCACCAAGCCACGCTTCACACAGTTTGTTAACTGGATCAGCCATTACAACTAGCCTATAGCCCGTACACTGTACATCAGTAGCTACAAACACTACACATGTGACTCTATTATAGTTGAAAGCAAATTAGAAGAAACATCAATAAGTCATTGAATATACATATATAGCATTTGCTGTTTTTTCACAGAAAGGAAACTAAAGCACTATACCTCAATAGAGATAAGATACACTGAAACTGACAACAAAGGATACATGTATTGAATTAAACAGGTGTTCCTACTTCATTCTCTACACTTGTTCTATCTGGTGATTCAATTGTGTTCAGTGACTGACCGGTAGAGTCGCTATGGTGACCTCCACGCCTCGCCTCCCTCTCTGGCCTCAAGGGGGGAAACCTGTACAATGCATGACAATAGTAAATGGAGTTTTAACAAAATATCATTGTCACCTAAAATTGTACAGTATTTGAACTGCACAGTGTATGATATTAATGTGATATTAATATCATTCATGTACTCCTGATATCATACATACATCATACATGTATACATATTGATGTGATATTAATATAGCAGGGATGTGCCCACACTAGTCAGTGGTTGGTATGCACAGTGTATACTGCAAGCATTATTATCTTCTGAAAAAGGCTACAGAACAATTTTTCCAGTTCTGAAGTTAAACCCTCTAAAGCAGTAATGGAAATTGACAAATAACTACTAATCATACGTACACCAAGGCTACTAGTTATCCCTCCCTCTCACACCTGTTTCCGACGAGCTCTACCACAGCCATGGGGGCGTTGTCTCCCTTTCTATTGGGCGCCTTCAACACGCGAGTGTAGCCACCGGGACGAGACATGTAGCGATCTCTCAGTGGACCAAATAACTTAGCAACCAGTACTCCATCCTCCTGGGAAGGTATTAAAGCACAATTTTAATTTAAAAAACAAAAACCACACCCCACAAAATTAATATCGTATTGTGATCATCGATAACTTAAACTGCACGGCCATATTTACCCACCCTCATCCAGTTCCACGCTTCTCGTTTAGCGTGAGGTGATCCCTTCTTTCCCAGTGTGATCATCTGAAATCAGAAATAGGGCGACCACGTGGGTAAGCTACATTCTAATTAATGCACACCCTCTCACCATGTCCCCAGTTCTTCTCAGCTCTTTAGCTTTGGGCAGAGTGGTCATAATCCGCTCATGTTTAATTAGAGACATGGCCATGTTCTTGAGCAGGTCTCTCCTGTGCTTAGAATCTCTTCCGAGCCGACTCCAGCCAAATCTGTGCCTCATCTTGATTTTGATGTAAATTACACAGTAGAATGAAAGGTGGGGGGATTCCCTACTTGCTCCGGTGTACATGTAGGGGAAGTCCCTAACTTTTGGCCTAAGTCTTTTCTCGAGGTTAAACCGCGGGGATGCTAAATTTGTGTAGAGATGGGCGTGACTGAAATGAGCTCCACCACTTTTCAATAACTTGCCTGCTGCAGGAGCCGGCCGGCTGCTGATCCCAAGGCTACAGAAGACATGGAGTCAAAGATGCTTGTTGTCGTGTCAATATTGTCTGGTGAGGAGTATAGCCTAATTATGCCATGAATAATAAATTAATTATAATTTTATTACACATTATTTCCAAATTTATAATTATACAACATACAGCTCGTAACTTCCCCCGACGACCGGACTGCTCACTTCTAATTGAAGCCCACCTAAACGGTGAGGTTTTGACCTCTGACCCTGTCCCCCATTCCAGTGGAGTGATGGTGGTCAACACTGAGCTAGCCTGGGAGATGAACAAGAAGGCGTTTCAACAACACAAGCTCCACAGGACGCCCATTAAACTGCTGGTGCGTAGTTCATGGGGGGTGGTTTGGGGAGGTATGTATCTACCGTATCACTGTGGTCATTCCTATTTTCTTAAGATGATTAATTTATTAGCTTCTTTGTCCAAGGGTACGGTACATGTACAATATTATAGTCTATGATTCCCCTGAATTAACGTATGTAAAAGTCAGTACTTGGTTGCTTTCATGCATTGCATTGCTCACTGCTTTAGTTCCCTCAGGCGTGGCTACTACAGCAATAATGTTGTATCCACCGGAAAACTTTAATTTCGTGGTTTTTAATTTGGTCCTCTGCCTTCTCTGCAGGTGTTTGCGCTGGACAACAAGTCTCACTCCAGGCAGAAGGTGGGTTATGTCATGTTGGACTTGAGGACTGCTCAGCCATCTTCTCGACTGGTGAGTTGTGTTGCTTAGTACCCAGCGTCTAGAGTAGCATTTTCATTTCTGGTTTTCTAAAAGCTTAGAAGGAGCTCTTTAGCATATTTGAATAACCATAACTCATGTTCTGGTGATAAAATGATTTTCTGAATCTGCCATGCTTGATGTTCTTCTAATAATTATGGTCACCCCAGGATCCATCTTGGTATGGAGTACTCAACTCGTTGTACTCTCGTCTCAAGCCACAGCTCCAGGTGGGCGTGTCCCTGGAGGACGAAGTGGCCCCTCCCACCACCACTGATGAATCACAACAGTCAGAGGAGGCGTCAGTTACAAGTGAGCTTATCTAGTGGGAGACCACTGCAATTGTACTAGTTAGCATTTGTACCCAATTTGTTTTCTGTTAGGCTATGTAATGATCAATGTGTGTATTTATTCCTATGGAATGGGAGCAAAAGTATAATTATGTACACAGGAAAACATCAGTATGTACCTGAAGCTATTGTAATCTTATTTTGCTTTTGTGGGAGGTTCTGTTACTGTACAATGTGGCAGCCGTTATAATTATAATTACGTATTAGTTATATTATTATACGTACAACGTGACACATTAATTAATCTACACCTGTAGGTTTTCCTCTCTCATTGAACCTTGACCCCAGCGGTGACTTCTACACCCTTGGCTCCGAGTCACATGACCACACTCTACACACACTCTCATTCACACTCAGCAACGCCCAACATCTCCCATCCCCTCCGTCCAATCAGATCTACTTCTACTACAATCTCCTTGGCAACGACATAACGTCCGAGTTATTTACTTCACCTTTGTTCTCACCGGAATGTGCCTCCATTCGAATAAAGTCCAGTCGAGAATTACTCGCATTGCTCTTTGCTGCTCAGAAGGATGTCGAGGTACATATCCTGTGTGTACAGTGCTTCTAACACATGCGCCATTTACATAATCACATAATTATGTATTACCGGTAATAATGATATTTGTGGCATATTTGAATGGCTGTAACTTAATAATTAAAAGTCGCTTTCTCACAGGCCCACTGTCAGAACAAGTACATACATTCAATTGTGGCCTCTGACATAATCTAGTTTACCATTGTTTATATCCCGTTGCTACGTTGTTGCCAAGTGCAATATGCAGCATAATGCACTGCTGAAAGTCATAATGCACTGACCGCAAAGTCATAATGCACTAACCACAAAACGCCCCTCCGGCATTAGACAGACAATTAAATTAAATATGTATCATGAGAATATCAAAGTAAGTCCAGCCATGCAGGAATGTTCAACACTGCTGGAGTTTCTTCTTTGCAACCATGCAGGTTTTAAAATTGTCCAAGGCTCATTTTGTGGAAGATTCTGTGTTCCTAGATCTAGTCCTCCACTTCGTGATGCATGTCAATTCTGCTTCACCATAGCACTATAGAAGCGGCTCTTTTTGCTGGGGGCTTGAGCTGTTTTGCAGCAGTGTAGAAGCGAGCTTCTTTGGCTTGGTTATGATGCCGAGGATAGTGGAGGGCTGTTTCTTCGCAGCAGTAGTAAGTAGGGTGGGGCTGTTTCTTTGCAGCAGTAGTGGGGTGGGGCTGTTTTGCAGTGGTTTCAGCGTTGGAACTCCAACAATTTTGTGTCAAGCCATTCGTCGGTCATGCCAATCTTATACGCTGCATATACTGGCGTCTAGAAGAGAAGAGATGGAGCTGTGTAGAGTTGTCTTTGTCATCTTTTTGTGTAGTTTATATTGTGTTACTAAGACAGTGTTACGTTGCTATGCCCTCGGGATATAAACTAGTTATAACACGTGCACTCGGGATGCATGGCATATATCCCTTGTGCCCGTGTTATAACTATAACTTGGAAATAATTATTTCCTTACAGTATACATTTACATTTTGTACAGGTCCACCTTTGCTCTGGTACTGACAGTTTGTGTAATGGCAGTCTCTCCCTCTCTGGCCTCGCCTCTAACGACCTCATCAGTGTCACAGTACCCCTTGGAAACGGTAAGCTCGGGGGGGGGGGGGAAGAGGGCTTAACTTGCGTAGCAATTTTGTCTGTGATAATTTTGCATTTCTTTTATAGGTGGTTGCACAGTGGATATCAGTGTTAAGTTGGAGCTGACTGCATCAGGTCCCCTCACACTATCCACACAGTCCCCCTACACGCCCTCACAACTCCCACCGCCCACACAAGCCCCACCACCCTCACAACTCCCACCACCCTCACAGTCACCCCCACTGATCTCCCCGACATCACTACCTTCAGCCAAGAGAAACCTCACCCGGTCATTCGAAGATGCTTCTCTGCCCACTCTTTCTCTCTCAGTACAATCAGGTAACTATTACGAGGACGTACGTTATATTTTACCAGCCATTTATAACTACCGGATGGTAGATGTATTATATTTGGCAAATGAGCCATTTGAACTGATTTGGCAGTTTTTAATAATTTGGCGTCTCAGGCGTGGTTACTACAGCAATGAACGTGTGTCCACTGGAAAGCTTTGACGGTTTTAAAATTGGCGATCTTCAGTAAAATTCCCCAAATTTTCCAGTTATTATACGGTATTCAGTTGTATCCAAACTAGATTGTAAGCTATTTTGTGTTGTCTATTCTACAGGTACTACTACACCACTTCGAGAAGAACCGAAATCTCCAATACACAAAGTATCTCCACTCTCTCCAAGCGTAGTCCCACCCATAACTGTGACGACCAATCACAATCCATCCTCTAACGCTTCTCCTCTGAAACTCACTTCCCTTGCCACAGCAAAACTAACAAATGCAACTGTCAAGAAACTAACGGGCCTGGAATCTGCTAATTTAAAAACAGCAGCACCAGCACGAGTGAGAGAGTCCGCTGTTGTCTCTGATATCTCTGTTCGGTTCAAGTTCTGCGTGGATCTACGAAGTGTACATAATCTGAAGATGGAACCACAATACAAATGCTACTTGAAGTGAGTATTTAATCCAATTTCAGGGAGGATCTGGCCACACTGTCTGGTGGTGTTTGACACTAACCACTTCTAGACAAAATATCCACTGCTCATTTAGGAGGCTAGTTTATCACATCTTTAGTCTATGCAAATTTATGTGTCGCCACTGGCCAGTTCCATCCCAGAGGAGGTACGACATGAGTACCTCGATTAGGCTTAGTCACCACAAAATTCAACCGTAAAGGGCCATTGTTGCATGTGACTAATTAACTCAATTTTAGCCTAATCGAAGTACTCGTGTCGGACCTCCTCTGATTCCACCCTACACTTCTGTTACCCCCCCACACACACACACACACAGATACAGTTACCCGTTCTTTGGCAACTCCTACCCGGTTCTAATACAGCCACCAGTGTTGCCTGTCATTGGTACTGATCAACAATTCTCGCACTCGTTTTGCTCATTTGAATTTGCCACTCAAATGCCTCGTTTGGAAGAGCACATCACTCGGCAGCCCCTCACGGTGGAGGTGTGGCAGTTACATGACCAATCACATGATCAGATCGTTGGACTTGCGCAGGTACAGTACATACATGTACATGTCTGCATTCCTTTTCTACTGTTTTCTCTCAAAATTGAATTGTTCATTCTTCAGATTCCATTGGGTAGTGTGTTATCACATGACAGTTCTTTACTAGACGGAGGAGTTACGCGGCGAGTCTGCTCCCTGCGTGTCCCCATCACGCCCCCACCACCCTCACAGTCTCACAGCCTCACACCCCCACTACCCTCACAGCCTCACACCCTCACACTCGGGTATCTAAACGCTGTGCTTATACTGGAGAACTTTGGTCCTGTAGTATCTGATGATAATGTTGTTGAAATGAGAGCGGCGAATGAATCTGATGGAGTGAGCAAGCCTAGTGAAGCTGGTGTGCAAAGTGGAGTGGGTGGTGGGGGACAATCTTTGGTCGGCTCGTTAGAGTATAATACGGCAGTGGAGCTGGAGCTATGGAAAGTGTCCCAACAAGAGGCTTTTGAAGTGAGCAACAACCCCCCCTAATACAGTTGAATATCTTTCAGCAGCCATAACTTTAGTATCGTTGATCCAATTTCAACAATTTTATGATAATCTGAAAGCTTAGAGAGAGACCTTTCAAATGATGCGTTCAAATCAAACATTTAGATGGGGCCATAATTTGTCATTTTTCGGCCTTGGACCATGGGCTATAATCCATGGTATTGGGCCAAAATTGGCAAATTTTGTCATCTCTCGAATATGAACATTGATGGTGCCATTTTAAAGGTATCTTTCTAAGCTTTCAGAAAATCATAAAATCATTGGCATTGGATCCACGAAATGCAAGTTATGGCTACTGAAAGAGTCCCCGAGCCATTGATTACACGGGGGACAGTGGGCACATGTATATACACGCACACACACACACACACACACACACACACACAGGAGCAGCTGAAAACTCGTGAATCTGTTCACATGACCAAACTTGGGGAGGAACTTCAAAGAAGAGAGGTGCAAAGACAGACCATGCTTAAGCAGAAACTGGATCACTACTCGTCTCTCGAGAGGCAACTGCAAGATGGTCTTCAACAGCTGGCTGCTCAGCAGAGAGCTCTAGCAGAGAGAGAAGTCAAAGTACGGCAAGAGTCCGAGAGGGTGACACGAGAAAGGCAGCTGCTTCAGGACGAGGTTCAAAGGTCACAGACACACTTTAAATCTCAGTGCGAGCAACAGATTGAGATTGAGAGGTACAGTACATGTACAGTAAGTAAGTACAGTTGTGATGGTTGCCAAGGAATGTGTGTAGCCTTGTTTGATCTAATTATATATTAGTTACATATATACATTGTATAAATAATGTGTTCACTCGTGTTTTGTAGGATGAAGTCATCAGAGTTCCAATCACAAGTCTCCTCTCTTAAAAAACGAGTAAGTCTTTTTGTGTACAGTATTAATTATTTTTCTGTTGTGTGCAAAGAGATGCTGATATCTACATTTTATAGGTTCGAGAGCTAGAGGGCAAAGTTCAATCTAGGGAGGCGGAGTTTGAGTTATATCGTCAGCAGGTGGTGACCCGCCCTGAGTCGCAGCTACACGCTGAGCTGAGTATCCTGCAGCTGGAAAAGGTACCACACAACTGTCGATGTTTTGGTACGATATAACTGCACATAGTGGGTTTGTGTGTAGTATTAACATTCCATGTCTGCCTTTCACTTAAACCCAATCAGATTATGTTCCCTTTGAGATTGGTATTGTTAGGTTCAAAGGCTGGATATCCCCTTTAATCTTTGTTTTAAGTAATACACCACGTACTAATTAGCCATAATTTGAACTCTTGGTACCACCAACTGTACATGTAGCTACAGTACTTGTAAAAATTCTACTTTTAATCATCATTGTAGTTTTTTTGTCAAAGGAAAAACTATGCTAACAAAACTAGGGTCTGCAACTATAGTAACCACAGACGTGCTCTATTATTCTGTGGTTGGCATTTTTGGAAAAGTTTGGTAGTTAGAGCTGGCTGGGGTAGTTAGAGCATAGATAGAAGAGAAAGGGATTGGCAACGGGGGCAATTCACGTGATGCTTTTACATTGAATGTACACAGGTGGGCCTGAAACCATCCATGTTTCGCCCTAAAACTCCCGCGAAAACCCAGGAAACTTATTGTGTCTAATGCCTACTTCTCAAAGACCCCTCCAACACTTAAACACATGCCCCCTGATGGTAGGTATCATTTAGAAATGAATAAAATATAATATTGATTTTCGTGAAGTAGCTAGAGGTACACAGAGCCTCTGTCAGAGGCTTTTTCATGCTTGTGTTCCTATAGCACCTATGATATAGCTAAGGTTGTGTTACTAAGTAGTGTGCTATGTCCCAAATCGCCACACAAATGAGGTGAAGTTTATGTTTAGCAGTAGAACTGCTTGTAGACTTTTTTACAGACGGCAAAAACAATTCTCATGAATTATTCATGTTTAGACTCCCCACGTTAGAAGTAAGCCTTGAGGCGAAACACGGATGGTACCGGAAGTGCATTCCGTTGCCAATCCCTCTCTCTTCTATCTATGGTTAGAATCAGGAATAGCAAAAATCTTTTCATAGAAGGTTGCTATTCTACTTAGTAGTTAGCTCTATACTAGAGCCGATAGCTATTGGTAGCTGCAAGAAGCTAAAAACTACAAACCAGTTAATGCACCGTTTTACGCTCGTGCTCTATGGATATTATTAGCTTCTCGGACTTCCGCTTGGCCAATAATATCCATAGAGCACTCGCAACCGTGCATTAACTAGTACATAATGTACTATTAAGTAATAATAATTATACCAGTGCATGTACATGTATATTTGTAGCTATACAGTACTTGTAAAAACTTTTACATGATCGTGCTCAACCCTTTCTTTTTAGGTTGAGCTTGATAGGAAACTGTCAGCTTTGGCCAAATCTAAACAACACTACAAAGAACAGTGGACCAAAGCTCTGTCAGAGTTAGCCTCCTCTCGTCAGAGGGAGCAGGCAGCTGCTCGGGAGAGACTGCTGACTCAGCAACAAGAGCTGGAAGCCATGAGAATGCAGTACATGGAGGCTGAGCATCAGAACAGCCTCAGGCAACAACTGAACCAAGTCAAGAATGAAGTCGAAAAGTGAGCAAGCCTTAGATTCAGAAGGGTTAAAGCATAAATTCTATGTAACTAAAAAGAAGCCTTTTGTTTCTGAGAATCTGTAACTACAATGCATATGGTTTACACTTGGGATTCTCTGATCATTGATAATTATTTTAGTGATCTATGTCTTCACTAAGTAACTCAATGCTGGTGTAAATTACCGTTTAGAATGGGACATTTTATTTTCGAGGCACTTAAATTTCGTGGAATGCATGGCTTCTAAAAGCATTTCGTTGAATAAATTTTGTGGGTTGACTGCTTACCGGAAGCCACGCCTTTAATCTTTTCGTGTACGATTGCTAACCCACAAAAACAATCGAAAATTTTGCGCTATTAATATGGTATTTAATCTTTGCTTCAGGCTACAAGAACAAACATTGTCCAAGCCACCTCCACTCTCTCACAACTCCCCGCCCACACATTCACACCCCACACCGCCCACACCACACGACGAGGAGCCTAGCAGCACGCTAGACCCGAATGTAGCTCGATGGATTGAAGAGCGGGACATTCTCTTGCAGACTGGAGTCTATTCCAATACGGACACTACTATACAGAGACTGGATGCCAAGATAAGACAGGCCATGGGAAAGAAAACAGTTGCTTATTAAGTAATTCAATCACACGACTTCCTTTTGCATGCATGTAATTATAATTATAGTATCATTTATTTGATTTGCAAATTTAATAAATCACAGGGTGGTGGGTGCTGAGTACATAATAGTTTGATAATAGTAACCTGCACAACGGATTAAAAGGGAATGAATGGGATATAGAAACAGAACACAGTACAACAGCCAAATACAGTTATAGCACTTCAGCTGAGGAAGGTGAAGTTGTGTCATGACCAGAGGTCGGTGGTTGTGAGGCCGGTGGTTGTGTAGACACATGACCAGAGGCCGGTGGTTGTGAGGCCGGTGGTTGTGTAGACACATGACCAGAGGCCGGTGGTTGTGTGGATACAGGAGGAGAAGAAGTATTGAGAGAGTGTAACAAGGACATAATAGTCTGCAGTCTGAAATTGCATAGAGCTCCAGTTGTGATGTGGTTGATGATGGGGAGAGGGTAGTCAGATCCGATACGACAGCTGGCAGCCACCTGTACGCTCACCGGGGCTGTCCAAGGACAGTAAATGTACTCATCTGTAGAAAATAAACGAGAAAAATTTGTGGCATTGCATGTATAATTATACAGACAAGTACAGTATCTGCATGCACACTACATGTAATGTGCATGCATGTACATGCGCTACATGTACATGGGTAGACACAAGACTGCATGTGGCTAGAGTGCATCAAAAGAAAGTGGACCGCAAGTAATGACAATGTAAACTTATAAGCAAATTGAATTTGTACTATTATGTGAGATTACATAATCAAGTGAAACCTGTCTACAGAGGTCTCCTTGGGCAGACTAACAGTGGCTGTAATATAAAATAAAATAAAATGGCCTGCCAACACAGGTCCAAATTAACACATGCTACAGAACTTTGAGATGGCCTGCATGCATGTACATCATGTATGTAGCTGAGACTTACTTGGAAAGTTTTTGAGCTCAGGGATGTAGGTTCGAATGTAATCTCCAGCCGGATCAATCTCTGTACCGTAAGTGACTGGACAGAAGAACTCCATAGTTTCATTGATGAATGCAGAGCCAGAGCTTTTCATCCAACATCCACTAGACACAGAGTTCTCATAATCCAATAGCAGCTCTCCAAAAACTCTTCTGCCCTGCTCCCAGGATATCCACAGCTCTCCTCTTGTTAGGAAAAATGCAACACTCTCTCTGTTGTGTGTGTGTGTGTGTGTGTGTGTGTGTGTGTGTGTGTGTGTGTGTGTGTGTGTGTGTGTGTGTGTGGTGTGTGTGTATGCACATGCATGGTACACATGCACATGCACAGAGGTTACAAATCTATATCCCAACTATTATATAAGTCTGCATAATAACTGTTTCACAATACTGTTTGAGGGAACCATGCAGTGGTGATAAATTGCTAGGCAATGACTATAATATAGAGGTGAACCAAATTCCACTATCATCCCACTATATCGGGATTGCTAGGCAATATAATTTAGCGGTGAACCAAAATCCGCTGGTGGCCAACATGTGGTGTATAACTATGTTCTTAATAGCGAAGTCATACCAAGTGAGGATGGTATGTGCTGAAAACACAGACAAAGCATGCAAGTGTCTATTATACTTACGAACAAAGCACACTTCAGTGGGAGTATAAGAAGCACTTCATTAAAGCCTTGTAAGTAAGGACCCAGAACTATACTAATGAAATAATAGCCTCAAGATACGTAAATCACTAGGTGATCGTATTTCCATAGTTATATTCAAACTCTTACCTCAGGAGGTAATGGATCCACCCTTCCTGCCATAGCTGCCTCATGGCTGCATCGATCCAGGGGAAGCCTGTCTTGCCATACCTCCAAAGCCTGAACATTTCCTTATCATCAGACCAGGGCAGCTGGACGCAGATCTTGTTGTTATAGTAACTATCAAAGTTGGGTACCTGTAATGCATGGAAAAATGTAACAAAATGGTTTATACCTAGCGTGGTGATTAGGTATGCAGAATTATGAGGTTGTTGCTTGGATATTGTTACTCTTAGCTACTATCAAAAGATGGGATAGCGTATTTACATGTAAATTATACTGTGTGTGCCAGCCATGTTATATAAGCCATGTTATATAAGCACTGTGTGTGCAGCCATGTTATATAAGCACTGTGTGTGCAGCCATGTTATATAAGCACTGTGTGTGCAGCCATGTTATATAAGCACTGTGTGTGCAGCCACGTTATAGAAACACTGTCATAGTGTCATAGTGTTCATGTATGTGCAGCCGTGTTACATAAGCACCATAGGTGTGCAGTCATTAACTCACTTGAGAAGCCACTGTAAAAAAGAACTCTCTGGTCAGCAGTCCAGATATAAAAGACTTCTGGAACTCCTCCAGAGACGAATCTTCAGACACTAACTCTTTCACTTTCCAAAACAGATATCGGACAGAGAGGCATCCAAATCGGATGTAAGGACTCAAAGATGACTTGTCTAGAAGAGCTTCAGCTGAAACTGGATTCATCTTTGCTCTGGTTTTGACGTAAGTGGTGACTTTCTGCAGTGCTACGCTCTCCCCTCCCATCCACAACAAATGAGCGCGAACTGTCTCCTGGTTGGAGAAACCAACTTCTTGAAGGGTGGGTAATCTGTTAATGAGTACACAGAGAGAAGAGAAATAAAAGATGAAAGTAAAAATGCCTTGGTACATGCACGGTTTTACGAACAACCACTGCCATGCAGGCAAATTGTTCTTTTATATCACAAGATAAATATGTAGTAAACAAAATGTGCAGTCAGAACGAAGAGTTAACTTCAGTTGCTTATAATGGTTAAGTATAATAGTTAAACGTACCTGAATTCTTCTGGTAGGCCAAGATCGAAGGGTACTCCAGTACGTGGAGCAGGAGGCTGTATCGGCTTCTCAGGGGGTCCATAACTGGATAACATGGCTTTGAATTCTTTGAGAGTCATGACTGCTGAATTTGGCTGCACAAGTTTCTCACTCTCGTATAAAGTGTGGCCATCAAACTTGGAGAGCTGGAAAATGCAATAAATAATTATACGTACTTGTCGATGCATGCACTGTATTAGAATTTCCAATTCACACTTTTGGCATTGTAATAATAATTATCATTATTACAGCTAGCCGCTTAATTAAGGACTTACAGTAATTCCCAATTTCGTTGCCAGAACATCCACAGTTTGCTCGAGGATATGACTGTCCACATCTTTGTCAATCTGGTACGCCATGGATCTCACATTCCAGCGAATACAGAGCTTCTCAAGCAGAACCAGCGGCTGCCCCTTGGCCACATAGAGTCGGGTACCATAGGACTGAAGGGTCTTGTCGAGATCCTCCAAAGATTCTATCAAAAATCTCCACCTATATAATTAGTAAGATTTGAATGCAATAATTATATTACTGAATCTTTAATACCTGTTTAGTCCGAAATGTTGTCCAGATTCGAACCATGGGTCGTACATAAAAACAGCTCTAAATCTCATTCCAGCGGTTCTCATTGCTGCAGTGAAGGCCGGGTTGTCGTGGACACGAAGAGAGCTCATGCGTACCCAATAAAGGCATGTTTGAGGTTCCAAGGGCTTGGCCATACAACTGGGAGACTCATCAGAGTCGGATAAACCTGCATAAAGAAAATACACACCATTAATTTTGAATGCGTACTTCAAAATAGTAACACAGCGGCAAAATAGTACGATCAGTGGACTTTATAGTCAATGGAGAATTATCGAAACTAATTTATCCTTACAAAATTCTTCGAGGAAGTCTAGAGAGCTGCTGGTACTTGCACCAGAGTCACTTGCAAGATTGGGGTAGTCAATGGTTGTGGAGGTTGTGGACAATGGGCTTCTCACAGGAGAAGAAAGACTTGCTACATTCATGGCTAGACTAGACTGTGTCCGTACATAGAGAAGCTAGCTGTTTGCTTCCTCTGTAAGTATCATTAGCCAATGTGTTAGAATCAAAATGATTATGCAACGACTTGTAATTGGTGCATGTTTCTCGTCAATATGATTACATAACAAGTTTCTGTACACGTACACGCACGCAGAGGTACACACGCATACGTATGGCATACGCACGCAACTTTGGTCTAAACGCACGAACGCAAGGGGGAAACGGGGGGAATTTCCCCTTCTTGCACAATGAAGGGCGTGGTGGCAGTTTATCAACAACAATAACAAAGTTTTGTATAAAAGAAGAGGTACGTGTAACTGGGACTCAGACAAAATTTAGAGATGGCTTCAAAGATGGAATCAAGCACAGAGGCTAAAGTAGCCAACGTTACACTTAAACATGCTTCAACTAACCAGGAGATCTCTTGTGAGCTTGACATCAACCCCAAGGATGTGCTGGAGAGTGATGTGGACGGTCAAGTACTTCAAGACGCCAGTTTCGAGTGAGTATATTACTATCTGTGTGTGTGTGTGTGTGTGTGTACAATTTCTGTGTGATAGATCTATTACTATACTCCATAGAGTCTTTATTCTAGCTAGAACATTTTGAGGATATAATGTCATAGTTATTCTTCGGCTTCACAGGTTTGTTAGGGAGGGTATTGAAGCAGATCCCGACCTAACCGAAAAACAGAAGTGCAAACTTCGTTTTTTACCCGAAGATGAAAGCAGTTCTTCAAGCTCAGAAGAAGAGGCTAGTCCGGGAACACCACCGGTTAGGCCTGTCGTTGCAATCGCAGGTATTCTGAAGGACTATGCCAAAGAAGTTGAAGTGAAAGTGAAGAATGACCCAGTAATTGAAAAAGAAACTGGGAAGATCATCTCCGAGTGTTTTAAGAAGCAGGGATCAGATGAAACGGACTCCGGACCCGAGGGAAGGGTCACCTTTGACCTAAATTCCTTGTGGACGCACATTAGGGAGGTGTTTCAGCTGCTCCTGGCTGACTCATCCCATCCTGACGGTAAGGTATAGCTATAGCGATCACATGTACTGATCTATACACAAGTTCACCTACAGAACATTTGTGGTAAACTTCACCCACTAAAAATGTATACAACAGCAATTATAGGTTCCATTATCACTCCATATAGGAACCTGACGTGTGTCTCTCCCCCTACAGCGAGTGTGATCACCGTGCTCACTCAATTGGGGGCGGGGCTAGGATACTGTTTCTACCTCATCAAGCGTATTGCCATCGAGTATATCGAGACGCTGACCTTTAAGGAGGTTGTGTACATCATCTGCAAAGTGCTCAGCCAGCTGTTTCGACATCTCATGCAAATCCAGTTTGGTAGCCTTCTGAAGAAAATCGGTGGATGGGTAAGTCAATTCGTGTAAATAGACATTGTACTGATAATAGCGGTCACCCTTGGGGACAGACCAACAGTGGCTGTAATATATGAGGTGGCCTGCTAACACCTGCTAACACATGTCCAATTATGTGGCTATGGAACTTGTGTAGCCCGTGTTTACAGTGCCAGCAAATGTAGCCAACCATGCAGTCTATGTACAATTTTACGTATATTTACTTCACACTGTTCCCCCTCCCCCACTCTCACATGTACACAGAACTCTATTCTGACGACTGCTGTGGTGGACCAAGGAACACAGATGATTGTCGAGCGAGCCACACGATACATCCCATATGAGTACCTTCTCCTGGGAATGGGGATAGTGTCCTTTCTCGGATTTGGCTACCTCAAGTTCATCAGAAAATGAGCAACTTTGTTATTACCCCATGCAAACTCTTATAATAAGACTGCTGTTCCACACATACTCTGTACACTGTACTTCGATCACTATTTAATTTATTTATTAATGCACATGGACATACGTATGTAAACAATAATTTATTGTCAAAAATTAATGTGTTCAAATGGAAGTTTAAGATATAAAACATTTTTTTAAAGTTAGGTAAAATTATAGTACAGTTAGGTTTTATAGTTACACAGGGTTCCATGGCTTAATTGGAACGTTGGGACACTCCTTCAGTTGAATCTTCCGGAGGTATTGGAACACACAGTGGGGACAGGAGCTCGGTACGTGTCCTGACATCTTGTAGTGCAGCTGTAAGTATTTCAGAGTGACGGGAGTGGAAAGGGGGAACTCTTGCACACGATCGACAAACTCTGGTACTATCTTACTTTGAAATCGCGACAGTGGAAACGTATGGCCGCAAGTGAAAGCAATAATCAAGTGTTGTTGTTCATTGTCAATACTGTTGGTAGTAGAACTGAGCTTTCTTTGCCTCATCTTTATGACGCCATTAAGAGTGTTCTCGGTCAGCACAATGGAGCTGTTTTTAGACAAATCTTTGGCAAGATTTCGCAACACTTCTACCCATAGGCGACAGTCTCCAATGGACGTTTCAATCACCAGTTGTTTCGGTTTTGCGTCATTTTCAGTTGTAGACGAAGAGCTTAGTATTGTCTCGGGTGAGGGGTTGCCCTTGGAGACGGAGGACACGAGGTGAGAGGCAACAAAGAGATGGAAGTCGAGTGAGAGGACGTTGTACTCAGTGCTGCAATAAAGAAAGAAGATCAGTACAGTGATTAGCAGTGATTAGGAGTGCATAAACAAGTGGACAATAATAAGAATTACGCAATATCATGGCTATATTACACAACACTATAATTATATGAAAGCCCCAGGGACTAAAAATAGAACTGGATTGTCAGCAGTATCAAATCCGCTCAGCAAATCTGTAACTATATAGCATATAGTGTAATGTGGTCACTCGGTTACTCTTGCAGGTGTTGTTTTGATGGCCATGCAGAGACAGCAGTAATTTAATTACCAAGTGATTAATGCAAGCTAGGGAAGCTGCATGCTGTAACTAGGGACAAACATGTGTACAGATGATTATGATATGTTTATAGCTATACACAGTAACACTAAGCTAGCAACTACGACTCTGCATCTCTATCAGTTATGCTGATACATGCATGCATGCAATCCTGAATGCAGCATGCTAGAACATATCAGATATCATCCACAAATGACCTTCTAAGGAAACGTTTTGGCAACTAACTTAAAGATAGATTCAAGCATCATCATGCTGTAGCATACAGGTATTGAATTGAAAAGCAAAACTGTTACACTCAAATTTGATTATTCCCAGGGAATTTTCTGATACTAAAATGACTCTGCACTATTGCACAACCCCACCATGTGATAGTTAATTATTAGGACACCTCAAGGCTATAGAATACAAGCAGTACTGTGGAGTACATATGCAATGGCTTGCTGCACACGTATACTTATACTGTGCATGCACTAAACTCGACCCACCTCCTCAGAATAAGGCTGAGGGAGTAAGACAGAGAGGTGACATGTTTCCTCAGAATGTGCTCAAGTAAGCTGTTCTCCAAACAGAGCTTCTTCCAACTGGACAGCAGCTATATGACAGACAGTACATAAAAGCACATGCAGTGGTAATGTACATGGTGGAATATCCTATATAGGTATATAGGTGAATTTGCTTACATTTTGTAGGAAGATGAGTCCATCTTGAATGAACTCTAGGGATAATGGATCCCTTTCCTCTAGCAAAAACTTCCTGCAGACACAATATTAACCATGCATGGAATCATTGGGTCAGGCTATCAAAGTGGCCATGCATAATATAGCTATATAGCTATACATTACATACATGTAATAAGCTTGGTATATACGTACATAAACAAATACATGCAGTGGAAGCTGTTGTACATGCAGGACAATGACACAATCATATTATACATAATAGTAGACTCCACCAAGAAAAATGACAATGTATATAGCTAGCTATACTATATATATATATATAATGGCATGCATTCCACGTGTAAGAATAATGCTGACTGTATGTAGTGCTCCACCAGTGACGGTGCCCTTCTCTTGACATTCTCCTGGTTCTTGGTCTGTACGAGCACGTTGAGGGAGCAGCTGACAGCCTGGGGCCATTGATGCTCAATATCGTACAGCTTTGCCAGACTCTCCCAGTCCTGCCAGTCCTGACATTGCCATAGCAATGCACTCATACGAAAGAACCCGTGGAGAGCGTCGAGGGCCGAGTTGAGTGAGAGACGTCCGTAGTGGGAGTTGGGAGAGCCTGTGTGTGTGGGTGTGTGTGTGGTGTAGGCGTGTGTGTGTGTGGTGGGTGTGTATACCCCCCAAACCAACTATTATATAGAATCAGAGACTATAGTTTTTACCAATGGCTGAAAAGTCAGGTAATTCCCATCCCAAGTCCAGTTCCAGTACAGGCAAGTCTGAAGAGGTGGCCTGTGGAGATAAAAACAACAAAAGTGAATAATTATCGGAAATTATACTGTAGTACTTACATTGTCTCCCTCGCTGACCCCCCGTTTTCTAGACCTTGACGTTGTCATGGGAATACCGCTAAGGGGGCGTGGCTTAAATATAGGCCTAATCTGATTGGATCGTTCCCGTGGTTCTCCGAGAGGGGGTGGGTCCGACTGTAGTCCCAGCTGGCCACGATCCCCTCGTCCCCACGTCCACACTTGACCATTCTCATCAATCACTAACGAGAACTCGTCCCCTGCTGCTATGGTGATGACCTTTTGAGCGTCAAAACCTGAGATCTTCTTCGGCTGTGCCTGCAGTGTTAACAAACAAGAGATGATCGTATGAAAGGCAAG
Source organism: Halichondria panicea (assembly GCF_963675165.1). Taxonomy (NCBI): domain Eukaryota; kingdom Metazoa; phylum Porifera; class Demospongiae; order Suberitida; family Halichondriidae; genus Halichondria; species Halichondria panicea. Next base: position 562,555 of record NC_087387.1, read on the forward strand.
CAAATTAACGTACATGGAAGTACAACACAGCGTACAATAGAAGTGTTAGTATATGTATACATACAGTCACACACCGAACTATAGCTGCTATTAAAAACAGTGCGTATGATACTCCCAAGAGATGTTGATATGCCATATTTTCCCAACAGACACTACCAAATCTCAGCCAGAAGCACTAGTAAGAAAGATAGGTTAAGAAGTAAGTACAGCCATGCCTAAAGAGACGCTGTCCTTGAAATGTGCCTGTGGCTACATCAAACATGACATCATGCATCTAGGAATATGGCAGAACAGAGCCACTAATCTACTCGAGTACTGCGGAGGACTGCTGCAGCTGAACCCAACTGGAGATGGTGTCATCTGCAGGAAGTGCTCTACGACTTTAAATACGGTTAATTTTCACTGCTCCTTTTGCGACCGTGTTTCCGATATCTCTGTGCGTTACGAGGCAGCCAAAATAGAGGGAAAGGTCTCCATTATTCAAATGTCAGTCCATCAGACAATCGTATTTTCGTCGTAAAACAAGTAACCAGGACAACATGTTTTAGTCAATTTGGAGTATGTATAAGTGTTGATTATACAGATAGCTATTAGATATCAACAGTGTCTTTGTTAGTAGTTCTAGTTACAATGTAATTGGACTATGTATTTTATGCTTGGTGCCAATAAAATGTGTGTATGTGTGTGTGTGTGTGTGTGTGTGTGTGTGTGTGTGTGTGCGTGCGTGCGTGCGTGTGTGTGTGTGTGCGTGTGTGTGTGTGTGTGTGTGTGTGTGTGTGTGTATTCTATACAGGATAATTATACGTAGGATACCAGTATGGTACTCATATCTACCATTAATACAAAACTGCATGCCTACCAGTTCGGCCATGTGGGTGTGTCCCAGCTGGCCGTGCTGGTTGCTCCCCCACGAATGCACACCTCCTGCTGACGTCAGCAATAAACTGTGGAAGCTGCCACAACTCATCTGCAGTGAGTCATCATAAATCAATTTGCAAATCGGATACAAAAAACAAATTTTCGAAACTGTATTTAGGTTTTGGATATTCTATTTAACTGAAACACACCTGAATGATAGTATCCTCAAGAGGGGGGTCAAGGGTCACGAGCTGGGGCAGCTGTACATTAACTGTATCGACGGGTGAGGATTGTTGACGCTCTCTTGACCTTTTGTACTCTTTCATTCCCTGCACTGTCGCTGTCGGCTGCTGCAGAGAGAGAAATACGCTTAATTAGAAGAGTTCCCTCTCTACTGACAGTCCCAGCTATGGAATGAGCATAAAGCCACAACGGCAGAATCTCAATCTACATACATACATGCACAGCAAAAACACTTATGTTATATGAGTTGCATCATCGTATTTTAGTGTTAAAATGACAGAAATGTATGTCATTTCTACATTAAATTTCACAAGATGTGCTTTTATTTAACATGTTGTATGTTACTGTAACGAATATGTTTTTACTGTGATGTATAAGATCGATTATTGCCACAAGAGTTACAAAGTGTGGACATGATTGCTATGCATGTACGTGTATCTCAATCTCTCACTCTTACTGGTTTGTACATATTCTTTCCCCATGAGTAAATGCCTTGCCCTGTCGTCACGGCTACCTGCAAACAAATGTGTGTCATGTGACACGTAAGTTAGTTAATTACCACAGGGAATGATGGTAGTACTAACCGTATGGAAGTTTCCACAGGCTAAGAGATAGACCGATTTGTCACTAAGCGCCTCGACAATTTTTGGCGTGACTTGTTTCTCCTTGTCCCCGTGTCCCAGTTGTCCGTACATTCCTGTAGCAAAGGATGTACAGTGTCAGCATTCTAAATACGCTGTGGACTGCAGTTTGGGTAATCAAAACGCATTCATTCCGAGAAATTTTCCAAAGCTAGAGCTATCAAAGAGCTACAAGAGAAATCTTTTAAGTGAAAATGGACAATCCCAACTATATATATCAAAGTTAGCCATTAAACTCCTACTGTAGTACAAGTTCAATCTAATAGCTACACTAATTAAAAAACATTGTTAGATAGGCTTTTCAAAGGGCTACAAACCACATCTTTTATTTGTGACGGAGAACAATCGTAATTCAAGTTATGCCCAGTCAAAGATAGCTCTTGAAACAAGCCATTTCTAACGTATTGCTCTAAAATAGCCCATGCTTTTCTTTGAGTGTGGAACATTCAATCTAATAGCTACCACCATATTGTTAGATAGGCTTTTCAAAGGGCTACAAACCGCATCTTTTATTTGTGACGGAGAACAATCATAGTTCAAGTTATGGACAGTCAAAGATGGCTCTTGAAACAACCATAAAACACCACATGCTTTTAGCGTGGAACGTACACTAGCTGTACATGAAGTGCTCGCTCACCGTTTCCAAAAGTGAGTACTTGTCCGTGTGAAGTGAGCACGGCACTGTGCCCGTAACCAGCGGCGATGAAGGACACCTGGAGTCTGTCCAATGATATCACATGAGAGGGGAGGAGCTTGTCGTCCACCGTCTTGAGACCCAGCTGACCGTGCACACCCCAACCCCAACTCCAGACCCTGGGGGAGGGCCAGGCAATTACAAATTTTTTCCACTTCTAAAATGAGGTATATTTCAGGTCGTATACATACGTATTGTCTTAAAAAAAGCTGCTTTCTGTAGCTCTAGGGAGGTCTATCACATGGTGCGTGTACGTATGATTCTAGAAATCAAAAATCGGTGAGGGTCAAAATCCAACCATAACAAACGGCTTTATTATTATAGTCTTGCTATTCTTTTTTCAAATGAGGCCTTTGGAAAATGTGTTAGCTAACTGTATATACAGCGTACATGTATATACAGTGTACATATATGCACATGTGTGTACGTAGCTCTAGCTCACCTGTGGTCATCGTCGAGGGTAAGTGTATGGTACTGCCCACATGACACCGATATGATGCTCTTGTCAGCGAGGGACGCTATCTGAACAGGTCGTGTCTTCTTCAGCTCATCGCCATGACCAAGCTATGAGGTGGGAGTGGCAAGGGGTGTGGTCAATAAGAGATGAGACACACACAAGTGACATACGTAGCTAGTTAAAGTTAAACAAAGCATATCGAATCTGAAGTACAACTGTATCAGCTAATTAGAGCTCAATAAATCAGCCCACCCCCCCACTGACCTGGCCGTGAGAGGAGGAGCCCCAGGAGAACACCTGTACACACAGAGAGGTGTGGTTAAGCTATACGCTTACTGTTTACACAGCATCAGTATACAGTACAATGTTATGTGTGTGCAGCTACAAATGTAGTAGAATGAACTGACAGGAATGTACTACACGAGACCCACCCCTTCCTGACAGAGTGCGACGGTATGCTCCGCCCCACATGACACGGAGACGACGTGTATACTGAGCATGCTCAGTGTCTCTACTCTAAGGGGTGTGGCACGTCCTTCCTCCTCAATCTCACCATGACCAAGTCTAAGAGAAGGGGGGGGGGGGGGGGGGGGAGATTAGTGAAAACTCAACAAAATTCGTATAATTATAGTATCGGCATCGTCAGGAGTGCATTCCTGGTACCGTATACATATAGCGGGTATAGTTCGAGGGTATAAATGTTTGCAGTTTTCGCTGATAGCATTTGATTACATACATGCTGCAAAAAGGCTGCTATTCCGCGAAACATAAATCTGAAAACCTCTCTAACGGTCTTTCCGCAAAAGTTTATACGCCTAAAATAATTATACCCGCTATACGGTATATGGCATTTTACATGAGACTGTAAAGACATACTAACTTTCCGTTTTTTGTAGAGCCCCATGTGAACAGGTTACCACCGGTAACCACTGCGGCATGATGCAGTCCAGCTGACAGTGTGCTGGCCTGCAGCCATTGTGAACCATCCGTGTACGCTTCTGTGCTCTGTGGAGATGGTTAGAACAGGCGTTTATTTTGCATGGAAGATAAAAGTTTTGGGAATTATGTAGTTTTGCACAGTATCAAACAATGTTACTGCACTCAACACTTTACATACAGTCAACAACAACACCTCTGGCTCTGGGGGTACCTAGTTGATTAGATTTCTAGGAATAACTAAAGTACAAAAACTGGCATGCATTTATAGCAGTATTGACAAGGACGATCTTTACCAAGTGTTCACTGTGGTGTAGTGGTTGAGTGCTCGGCTCACAAGTGAAAGGTAACTGGTTCGAGTCCAGTTAATTACTTTATTTTTATCTTGAGTCTATATAAGCATGCTGGGTTCAGTTTGTTCTCGGTGGGCAGTGTAGCCTAGTGGTTGAGCTAAAGCTCGGAAGCGCCCTCCATAACTAGTTTATGGTCGTAAGTCGACGTAAGTGCGGGTCCAATCCCTGGGTGCCTCACTTTTTCATGTAAAAACATACAATATTTTTAAAGCTTCTTTTTTTGCATCTTTGTTTCAAGAGTAATTGTGCATATACAAGTCTTTTATGCTCTAGATCGTCTATCTGTTTTTATCTGAGATATCTGAGATCTGATTCTCACTCAGTATACTGACAAAATAATGTTAATGTTGATGTCGAGTATTGCTTTCAAGCAATACATCGTCATGTGACATAATTATTATTGTGACATGGCCGCCCACATTGCGAAGTACCAAATATCCATTCAACAATGCATTCCATTCAACAATGCATATTAAATGGAGCTGTATTTATACTGTCTCTGCGATCATATCTGGTGCATTCTTCTCAGGAACTGCATCTCACATTACAATCGGAGAAAAGAGACCTGGACAAAAGACTACGTACCCATATTAATAAATTTTTATCAGTTACCATAGCAAAATACTACGTACAACCTTGTGAATGTTTGGATACACTGTACATGTACATATACCTCTGTTCTCACCTCTGGAAAAATTATGGTGACGGAAACTCTTATCAGTATTTGTGAGTTTTACCATAATTATAGCAAAACCTACAACGTTGTGAAGGTCTGTACACATGCCCTCTTGTTCTCACCTCTGCTGCGATATGGTCGACGATGTTACCAGAAACTGCACTCCTCAAGGGAGAAACTGAGAGGCTGAAGACAACACACAATGTTATTATATAATATAGTTGCTACGTATAAATTATATGAATAGACACATGCTGCTATAATAATATATGAAAGCTAGCTCTGAGTACAAATGTGTGATGTTACTAGCTGCAAGTATAAGTGTCGTGTACAATTAATTAATGTACGTCAGCTTCCTGATATATAGGCTGTAGACAAACATACAATATTAATAATTACTATAGGTACCAGAGGAGTTCTGACATGCGTGCACGAATCACTACAAGTTCAGTGTATTTGGCCTGGATGTTATCACGTGACCGCAATGACATCAATGCACTGAACTTGTAGTGATTCGTGCACGCATGTCGGACCTCCTCTGATAGGTACACTGTAGTGTCAGGAGTGCACTCCTAGTAGTGTGAATTTATACTAATGTACACAATTTAAAGTGTTGGTATATATGATTGATAGTTTAGCTGTGAAAAGGATAGTATTATGTATCATAGAAACAAATTAACAGCTGCATGTACGTAGGTTTGACTGACAGTGGGTTAGATCCAGCTGGCTTCTGGCGTCGGCGATGGTTTAGGATGACTAGCACGGTGAGGAATAGCTCAAGGTACGTCTCGAGGGAGGGGCCTGGGTCCTCAGAGTGGGCGGAGTCACTAGCACTCGACACCATCGACAACAGTGACCCCGTTGAGTTGCTCCTAGTAACAAAAGCAAGTTCATTACAATTATTTTTTTTTATTATTTTTTTTATTTTTATGGTTGTAAGTTTAGCAAAAATTCGTAGAAAATAAGTATTCTGATTGTTAATAAGGTACTGACCGTTTCCGATGAGAGTGGGCTTTAATAAGAAGAGGTCTAATGGTGGATTGAGAGGGATCGAGAAGTTTAGCCAGCCTCAGCAGCGTCGGGACGTTCATGTGTGGGAGAAGTGTGTGTAGGTGAGGGATGTGGGTGGGGAGGATGGCGGGCTGTGTGTGTGAGGGGGCGTGTGTGTGTGTGTGATGTGTGGAGGGTGGGTATATAATAATTACCTTTGAGTTGAGTAGCCTAACAAACGTTGACGGAGACATCTGGTAGAGAAACAAACCTGAATGAGAGAAATTTGATATCAAACGATGCTTGACCGCACCCACTAACCACACCCACCATTGCTGGCTAGTCCGAGAGTCTCGACGTGCTGCCTACTAGCGAGGGAGGAGAGGACACTGGGGTCAATATGAACACTGCCGTGGGACACTAAACACTCCAGTACCTCGGATAATTTACGATGAGTCTGAGAACAAAAAATATACACAATAATTGAATAAATTGCACAAAATTATTATTTCGTACTTTTGCCAATTCAAACAGCTGCTCTTTGAGACCGCTTTGTACAAGAATTTCCATGGCAACGCTCTGACTGTACTGGAACTTGTCGTTGATGAATTGCGTAAATTTGTCCATCATCACGGCCCCCTCTGGTTTCCCGTGGTAACGAAGACACTATAGAATAAGAAAAGGATCTGATACACAAGCATGTACATGTGCATTCGACATGATCACATGCGAGTCATGATAGCTAACATTACATGTAGTTTGTACCTACATTTCTAGCGATGTTGCATGAACAGAGCATCAAAAAATAATTGAAATTGGGTCACCAGAACATGAATTATGACGGTTAGGGCTGTATAATCAATGGTTCGGGGACTCTTTCAGTTGCCATAACTTGAATTCCGTGGATCCAACTTCAACGATTTTATGCTTTTCTGAAAGCTTAGAAAGAGACCTTTCAAATGGTACCATCAATGTTCATTTTGGACAGATGACAGAATTTGCCAATTTCGGCCCAATACCATGGATTATAGCCCATGGTCCAAGGCCGAAAAATGACAAATTATGGCCCTGAATAAATTTTGGATTGAAACACACCATTTGAAAGGTCTCTTTCTAAGCTTTCAGAAAATCAGAAAATTTTTGAAATTGGATCAACAGTACTCAAGTTATGGCTGTTGAAAGATGCTCAACTACACGTACCCATGCCCCCAATTAAGACGCTATACATGTACAATAGACGCTGGGCACTAAGCAATTGACTCAACCCTTCAAACAGCCATGTATAATTATATAGCTACATATTATAATATTCACCTCGTGTGCAAAACAGAGCAACAGTAGATCCTCGACTTGTTTTGGGTGTGTGATGGAGGCGCGGCCAGTGTCGTTGTACACCAGCTGGTAGAGGTACTGGACCAACTCAGGCACTCTCTTGGCATCAGAGAAGGAGCGGATGACGTCCCACGGAGGGCACTGGGAGGGGGGGGTTGGTGATATTGAAATTGAATGTGGACTGCATACAATATGTGTGTGTGTGTGTGTGTGGGGGGGAATGTAGTGAAGGACTGTTCTTAACTCTACAGATACGAAAACAGATCTATTAATGGAGGAATTAGAGTATTTGAGTGAGTGTGTGTGTGTGTGTGTGACTTACTCTAGAATGCTCGTACAGCTTGAGGGCCTGACTGTACAGTCCCTCAGCGAGCTTCTTCTTGGCGACAATCTGCAGGGTCAGAGGTCAGAGGTCACTAAAGTACTACAGAGCTTATGGGGATGAAACGAATACATACAAACGATAATTATACAGGCTAGCTGATTCCAATGAAAAAACAATTGCAGTTAAGTAATGGCTGACCTTGTAGAGTCCGCAAATGTCTAGTTTGTAGGTGATTCCGAACTCTTCTGCTTTCTCTTGAGTCTTTGGATTGAGGGCCAATTCGTTGAACAGTGCTTCAGGGGATCTCTTCTGGCGACACTGGTACACACATGTGGACGTGACAAGCACACATCCACCCAGGTTAGATGTCGGCAATGAATCATGTGACCTAGTCGTATCGCGTGACATCATAGAGTGATCAAGTGATCCAAAGGTGGTGAGTGAGTAGTCATGTGACTCGTTGGGTATGTCATATGATAGGGTGCTGTAGAAACCGATGAGGTTGTTGGTGGAGGGTATGGTGAACTGTTGCAGCACGGCAGAGCTGTGGAGGGTGGCTTCGTCGCTCTGAAGGGGGTGTGGTGTGGGCGTGGGGGTGTGGTGTGGGTGTACGCATACGTAACTATGGACACATTATAACACAGGCTAGCGTAGAGCTTAATTGTGGAACCACTACGTATTTGGCTGTTAAGTTAGAGGTGGCCTTTCTTGACGGGTTGTTTTGCAAACTGTTTATTTGGGGACCTTGGTGCGCCTGGCTGTAAGATAACAGTCAACCTTTCTTCAAAGGTGACCATTAAGAGGTGTGAAACATGATCAACTCACTACTTCAGTAACAGTGACTCCAGCTCTTCCACTGGACATGACTGTCAGAGTGAACTATAGACAGAGAGGGAGGACATGAGATCTCATTGCACTACACGCACACAAGCCAAACACATTACTCCTGCTTATGTATTAAAAACCTAATTGTTCCCATAATATTAAGCTGTAAAATGAGCTACTATAACAAGAAATTGCATAATATACGTATTGTAGGAACCATCAGTTAATACTAATAATGTATATTTTGTGTGCATTCTTTTGACATTCAGTAAAAAAAATAAAAAAGCTATAACGTATAGTGTACGCACTGTACTGTAGGAACCACACCCCCTCTCTCCTCAAACAACAAAAGAAACCTCCAAAACAAAATTATAATTATATGTACGCTTTTACTGATACTCACGGCCAGAGGGTCGACATCGTCGTCGTGACTGATGACAAAGATTATACTATCAGTGAGGAGTATGCCCGTTGCCCCGGGCACCAGCTGATACGCCTTCACTGGAGGGGACTGTGAGTCAAAATCATAGCTGTACACCTGCAGAGAAGGGGAGGAGTAAAATACAAGTATGATGTACCCACTGTCCCCCGTGTAATCAATGGCTCTGGGACTCTTTCAGCCGCCATAACTTGAATTTTGTGGATCCAATTTCAACGATTTTATGATTTTCTGAAAGCTTAGAATGAGACCTTTCAAATAGTACTCATCAATGTTGATTTTTGGGAGATGACAGAATTTGCCAATTTCGGCCCAATACCATGGATTATAGCCCATGGTCCAAGGCCGAAAAATGACAAATTATGGCCCTGAATAAATTTTGAAAGGTCTCTTTCTAAGCTTTCAGAAAATTGTAATATTTTTGACATTGGATGAACAGTATTCAAGTAATGGCTGTTGAAAGATGTTCCCCCTCCACAATTTAATCAATGGTTCGGGTACTCTTTCAGCTGCTATAACTTGAATTCTGTGGATCCAATGTCAAAAATTTTATGATTTTCTGAAAGCTCAGAAAAAGACCTTTCAAATGGTGTCATAAAACTTCGTATTTGAGAGATAAAAGTATTTGCCAATTTGGCGATACCATGGATTATATATATATCCAATGGTCCGAGGCCAAAAAATGTCAAATTTAGGCTCCGAAGAAGTTTTGGATTGAAACACATCATTTGAAAGGTCTCTTTCTAAGCTTTCAGAAAATTAGAATATTTTTGACATTGGATGAACGGTACTCAAGTTAATGGCTGTTGAAAGATGTTCCCCCTCCGAAATTTAATCAATGGTTCGGGGACTCTTTCAGCTGCTATAACTTGAATTCTGTGGATCCAATGTCAAAAATTTGATGATTTTCTGAAAGCTCAGAAAAAGACCTTTCAAATGGTGTCATCAAACTTCGTATTTGAGAGATAAAATATTTGCCAATTTGGCGATACCATGGATTATAGCCCATGGTCCGAGGCCGAAAAATGTCAAATTTAGGCTCCGAAGAAGTTTTGGATTGAAACATATCATTTGAAAGGTCTCTTTCTAAGCTTTCAGAAAATTAGAATATTTTTGACATTGGATGAACGGTACTTAAGTTAATGGCTGTTGAAAGATGTTCCCCCTCCACAATTTA